>NC_040031.1:15839916-16139916 GCF_000972845.2 Larimichthys crocea | reverse complement strand
TTATTATGTGAGTGTAATGTCATTCTTCAAGCTCTAGTGCCCTTTAAAACAAACTTGCACAGGAGTGTATAATATTAATATTTTGCAATTCAACTTTTGCAAGTGTATGAACCCTGCATATAATAATAGAAGATTTGTTTATTTATGCCAAGGGAAATTGTTATGCAGCAGTTGCAGTACAAATCAGGACAGAGTGCAAATATAAAATATAATATAAACAACTTGCAAATTTAAAAGTTTAAAAGTTAACAGTGAGGATTATACAAAATGCAAAAATATGTATAGAAAGTTAAACAAAATATGAACTGTAAATATTTTCATCAAGTTTCTTTAAGTAATTCAAGTACGAGCTGAAGTGTGTGTGCACGTTTTGTAATACTAATATTAGCCGTCCAACTTTTGGCTATGGAGTCATCAGTGGCTCACTTTTTTATTGGTCCGGTTCACAAAGTACTTTTAATGAAAATTCAGGTCCCACCGAGATTTGAACTCGGATCGCTGGATTCAGAGTCCAGAGTGCTAACCATTACACCATGGAACCGACTTGGAGGCCTCGCTTCACAGAAACACACCAGGACCCTACTCTGGCCTGCATTGTTTCTCTTTGCTCATTTAGTTTGATTGTGATCTTAATAGTGGTGAAGCATCACTAAAAAGTAAACTTATCTATTCAGCTGTCATTGGTTTCGTTTCTTCACCCATTCACACAGGTTCAGTCGCCGCTTCTGCCCCCTGGTGGCCAACACGAGGAACGACAGTGTTTTTCTAAACACGCTGTGACGTTTCAGTTCTCCTCGTGGGAGTTTTTATTGTTCACATTGAGGGACTACGGATGAATGAACGTCATTTTTAGTGAGGAGTTTCATAATGTGGGCACCGTGAAGCCCTTTGAACTGTAATTAAGGGCTTAACAAGATTCACCTGAAAGGATGACTACATTTGGACAGATTTCATAATGTGACTTGGTATTGGATAAAAATGTGGGTCACCAATTCAAACTCAAATCATGGTTATTTATCAAGAAGACTAATGATAAACAGCCATTCAGTTGGTCTGTGTTATGAAATATAACTGAAACCTCATCATCAAGTGTATCTTGTCTGTTATTTATATATAGAGAGCTATATAAGTCTAAAAACAGACTTACTTTGTTAAAGAGCTTCTTTGTGTGGAGTTTTATCTGAATTTGGGAGCAGTTATAGACCCAGAAGAAGTGAAAATGATCAGCCTGACTGGGATGAATACTGATTATGCATTAAGAAAGGCTAAGTAAAGATCCAGCTCTGGTCTGATGGATCCTCGCAGTTCCTGTAGCAGGACGTGACTGCAATAAAGATCTGCAGCTGAGCTCTGCTATGGACTTATCCACAGCAGAGTGCTGTTGGAAATCACTATTAGTCTGTGTACTGATTAAAATCCTAATGGCAGTGATTCACTGGGACAACACAAACATTAACAGTCATGTTTTATGTTTTATGTTTTATATATTGTTTCCCCCCCCCAACCCGACGTAAACCTATCATCCTGATTCTTATAAGTTGCTGTCAAACTGGAGTGAAAGTGGCAGGTTATCCAGCAGCAGTGTGGTCAGCATCCAGGTGCAGCCTCTTGAGAATAAACCAAAGGTGCAACTCTGTCAGAGCATTTAGAGGTATAGCGTCTTACAAGTGGCAGCTTCTGTGAAGAACAGCTTTAGCTGAAAGATATAGCTGACAGGGCTGACTGCAGCAGAAAGGATTATGCCTTAGGCCTGCATTAGTAATAGAAAAGTTCCCACAGTTCTTTGCTTCTGCAATATTTGACAACATTTCAATAATCAGCCTGGAGACAGTCCGACTTTGAATAAATAGATTGTCCAGGTGGTTTATACATTGTGTATGGCCTGAACTGTTTTAATCTTTTTTTCATAAAAGTCTGTTTTGTTTAAAAAATGCAAAATTTGAGAGGAACAAACTTTTGTCATTGTTTTGCAATTTGCTACTAATTTGGTAGACATTTGTTTTTGTTATATTCAGTTCAGTTATTGTGCACTTTCTGTCAGCTTCTATGACAAGGAGTAAGAGGATTTGTTGCTTACAGAATGCAAATTTCTTGATCATTATGTTTGAATTTTCTCATATTTTATTCATTATATTCTTCTCTACATGCTGCTTATTTCTTTATGCTTTTTAATATAAATCACATTGAGTTAACTTGATGAAATGCGCTGCATAAATAAGATTGCCTTGCCTTATTCTTGACAATTTTTCATACGGCTTGAATAAAGGATATTGTGCTTACATCTTCCATTGTACTTGCCAGCTGTATGCAAATATAACTGGTATGTAAACAGTGAATTAATTAAATTAAATAGGAAACAAACACTCTGTACAACTGAAGTGTTCAATGCATCACACTGACATCTGAGTAGGAGGAGAATTAATGTGTTTTGTTTTGTACTGTCAGGATTAATTTTATGCAATGTAAACCCGTGAGAAGGGAAAATAAATGACTTTCTCCGGGGCAGTTGATGCTGCAAAATTAGAAATGATGGAGTACAGGTGTGGACAGATGTGGATGTGTCAGTGAGAATCTAGCAATCCATTGAGCAGAGGAGGGAAATACAAGTGCAAATATTTAATAGTGACTTTGCAGTCATCCAGAACATTGGTCCAGAATGCGTAGAATTAAAAAAATAAAAATAAAAATAAATTCTGTCACAATGACTCAGCTGAAAAGCAGCACCAGCTCCACAACTTTAGAGATAATACCTGCATTTGAACACGAGTCATGCTGGGAGGCATTTGATTTTCACACAGCTTGAACTCTTCACCTTTCAGTACCTGACCTGCTCTCAGTCTTCCATCTATAATAAGTTAAGTCAAGTCTTTGTTTTGTTGCTGTCTCTGACTCTGACCCCTCTGAGCTGTGAGAAATCCTATAAATTATTTCTCTGTTGAGGAGATATTCAACAAGCTGCAAAATCAAACTCTCCCTTGGGCGCTCACCTCTCTGCAGTGTGACCTCGTCTTTTCATGCCTTCTCTCTCTGAAGCACTTGAAGTTGTATTTGGTCCATTAGCTTCTTGACTTACTGACTGCGTTTCCTTTCAGTGTGGAATCACTCAGGGCTTGTTGGCTGTCAGCGGGGCTGCATGCCCGTCATCTGTGAAGCTCAGGAAACCAGTTTCTCACACCAGAACTCCTCTACTGTAGTGAGCTGGTTCACTGGTGCAACTTCTCACAGTTCCCATGATATGAGTCATCTTTCTGAAGAATGAAGCCCAGGTTTACATTTTCCCAGACAAAGGTTCACACTGAGGAGTATATTAGCCAGTTGATAGGAAGAAGAAGGAGATTTTTCTATTTTTGTTATTAGATTTTCTGGTTATAGCTAATACTGGAGCAGGATCAGCAAAGAGAAAAAGAAAAGTATTGACCAAAGAACAAAAAAAAGCCTAAAGGGATTATCCAGGTCGAGTATACAAGTCAAACTTGGTCGGCTTAACAGATGGAGAGCATTGAAGCTTTTAAAAGGATCTTAAATTTTAAACTTCCTGCAAGACAGGTTTTTAAGAATAATGAGGGATACTGATATCTTTATCTTCTTTCAACAAAATAACTTTCTGAGCAACCAATTTTGTTAGTTGTAGGCTTACATGTAACATGTAACATGTAACTTGTATAAAAATAGTCTGAACAGAACAAATGCTTAAGCCAGATCAAGATATCAAGACATAAGGTGGCGGTGCTCATGCCACACACAGGGGGCTATAAAATCAACACAAAATGAAACGTCCTTGTATCTGCTTTAATAATTAGCACAATTGTTTGTACTGCCTAAGTTGTGTGTTCTTACACAATGTGCACAGTTTTTGACTTCCAGTGACTTCTCATGGATGCTGTCTAACATGATGTACAGGTTGGCTGTGGTAATGGCAGTGAAATACTGTGTGCCAGCCTGGTGTTATGTTTGAATCATGCAAAAGACAGAGTTGAATTCCCACACGCCATCGACACTGTTGACTGTGCAGCACTGGAGAAAGTATTTAGATCCTTTAAGTAAAAATAGCAATACCACTGTGCAGAAATACTGCACTAAAGTCAAAACTGCATTATAAACACATATTATGGAGGATACATGGACTCTGTTATATTTTTAGGTATTATATAATTCAATTGATGCAATAACATCATCTTATGTTGGTTATCTGATCAAGGTGAAGATCATTTAAACAACTTTACATACTGTTGTTATATAAAGAAGTACATCATATTTATCATCTTCATATTCTTCACATATAAAAGTGCTATAAGAAATAATATCCGAATATGTGCCTTACATCTAATTTTCACAGACCTTTAAAACAATCAAATCACAAGTTGTACAGACTTATGAAGCCTACGGCATGCACTGTAATGTGAAAACACGCTGACAAAATGTCTCCATTCATAAATCTGAGAGATGTTTGACGAGAATAACGTATGGCCACTCAGAGACTCAAGACAACATTTTGACACATTTTGCCACAGATATAGGCCAGAAATTGCACCCAGTGACAGACTTGTTAGAGTGCAATCCTTCATTCATCAGTATCAAACAGTCAACATTCATTGTCATGACTTTTCAATATTCAGAGCTACAGATGAAGACAGACAAACGCTTGACATGAGGAGTACATTAATCTTCTATCTATCCAGGGTATTAACCTGACTGAAACAAGTTTTTGATGGCAGAATGGCTTTTAATTTGAAACTTAAGTACGAAAACAACAAGAAGCATTGATATGACGGCAACTGGAAAAAGTCTTCCTCGGAGGAGAAACTGTCACATAAAATATGATCCACTGTCACCACACTGGTCAAAGATGGCATAATGTCCAGCACTAATGAAATGCTGTCTGGGCATCGATTGTCAACATGTTATTGCTTCTACAGAGGGTGAAATGGAATTCACATAGTGAATGAATAAATTCAGTTCAATATATAAATAAGTTAATTAGCCTGATACAAACATAAAATATTTTAGAACTGGACTTTTTACACATGGTTCTTTTTGTAAATACTGCACAGGGTATTTGTGGGTCTTGAACTGGTCAGATGAAACCTTATTTTCAATTTACAATCTGACAGAGAGAGAAGGAAAGAACATTTTAAATAACTTCAAAAACAGTTCACAAAATGACACTGATCATCTCACAAGAAGATAAATTGTGTGTTATCTACATCGGTGGGTATCCATTATCTGATCATGCGCATCTTTTTCTTTTTTAATTCTAGTGTCACAATGATAGAAATTCACCATCACTAATATAAATTATTAAATAAAGCAATTAGCTTTAGAAATACAAAACATAAAAGGACAAAACAATCCCTTCTGAACACCCAGTATTTCAAAAATGTAAACTAAGACGTTTGCCAGAAAAAAAAATCATTTCACATAGAAAACAACACAAAAATCTGATCACTTCCTCAGTGTTCAGGGGGGAAAAAATCCAAATATGAGACCTACTCTATGTGTGTATCTCTTAATAATGCATTAATGCATGAACACTGGTGACCTGAATGCATCTCCGGATACACAGGGCCCTCATTTACACTTCAACTTAAAAAGAAGCTCTTGAGTTGCAGACAGGGATCACCTTAGTATTAACTGTTTGATCATTACTGGATTAACAGTAAATAAAGAACCATTACAATATTTTACTATTTATCCATGCTTTATCAGACATGATTCACTCTCAGCTGAGTTTCCATGTTTAAGATTTGAAACAGAGAGTTCTCTATTATTTGACTTTTCATAATCACTTCATGCCAGCTGAGCTGTGATCCGCAGCTGCATCTGCACAGAATTCATAAACTCTGACGTCTGTATGTAGTAAATCTTGACTTGCTTTGAAATGGTCAAGGATGCAATGCCTTCCTTCCTGTGGAGAAAATTACTTCCGTTTAGAGGACATTATAAACACTTGGCTGCCCTTGAATGGTAAACCTATACCATGGGCTAAAAATGAGTGCGACGATAGCTCTCTCCCTGTAAATAATCTGTCCACCCAATCCCTGTATGCTGCCCTTAGCGCTGTTTGGAACCATTATGTTCCACTTCAGGAGGTCCATAAAGAGGCCGGGCAGCAGTTTGAGTGATCAGTTCTATAAGAAAATAAAATGGGTGAATGGTCGCTGGTGTGTGGGACACCCTTTCCTCCCCGGCTTCCTTTAGGGCCACAGAAAGAGTGTCAGTGAGGGAGCAGTGTCCAGAAGAGCTGTGGCTATCCCTCCATCTCAACATCTCAGTATCTAATTGAACACATCCAGAGACAGAGGGAGGGCCGTTGGTTGAACGTTGGCTGAAGGGTTGCCTGACAGGCTGTCAGAGTCAGGCGGAGGCTGTGCCCTCTAGAGCAGGGAGCTGGGGCTTTCTGGGGGTGGCGGGGGTGTGTGCGTGGGGCTGTGGCGCATGGGCAGGATGTCATAGTGGCTGGGAATGTGGCTGCTGCGGGGAAGGTCATAGGGGCTCTGGGAGAAGCCGGTGGCCATTCCATTGGGTCCCTGCAGGACGCTCACCGTTGGCTCTGTGATAGTTTGGGAAAGGAAGGAAGGAGAAAAATCAGAGAGGTACATGAGAAACACAGAGGCGGACAATGGCAGGCACAGGCTGAAGAAAAAGGCGAAAGGTAAGGTGCATGCAATAGACAAACAGCTCACATTTCCTCTCATCAAGGCTTACAAACTCTGTACAAGCTCACACTGGGGGACATGACCAGAGAGGCCATAAGCTGCAGGACCCTGCTGAGCTCCACACACCAGAGCAACAACACACTCACCAACATCATAGACATTTCTGCTCGCACTGCCCAGGAGGGTGGCAGTGCCTCCAAAGGGCACTTCACGGTGGGAGGGCGACTTCATCTCCACATAGCTGCTCTCTGTGTGTTTGCAAGCCAGCCCTGGAGGGTCTCTAATGGTAGCATATGGATTCTCGCTATTCAGGGAGCAGGAGCTGTTGCTGCACATGGAGCCCTTGATGTAATCTGCAGTAGCCGCGAGACAAGGACATATTCAACATCAACAAAGATGATATGATTGTCACTTATAGGACTGGTATTAATGCTAGACTCTGATATTACCACTAAAATTTAAATAGACATCAGAGTGTGGATGAAGAATGGCAATAAAACTTGCTGCCATTATGAAGAAGTTGTACTTCTTTTGTCTCAGACAGGTGACTAATGGCGGTATATAGTAATCAGAGTACAAAGGCGAGAGAATGGAAGGCTCATCTCATCCATAACAGTCTCATCAGTCTGATAAGAGGCCTCATTAGAGACCGCACAAAGCTCCTTCAGACCACTCTTTACACCCCTGGGTCCCTCACACTCACCACTGACTGCACAGTGTGGGAGACAAAATGACGTATCGGGCACTGAGCCACAGAGAGCAATTACCGTTGGAACAAAACCTCAGCCCACCATGATCTTGTCCAAAGTGTAGAGAGTTTTCACATAAATCACAGAGAATGTAAGGATATGGGTCAGAAAAGTGGCAGTCTCAGAGGGGAATAGAAACCAAATGGGAAAATTGATACGTGGACTGTTGAGCATAAAAGGGTTTTGTTAAAATTGCTGCTGGTGAAGCTGAACAGGATGTGCAGTGCGTCTGACCACACAGCACACGTACATGCACACACATTGTTGCTACAATTAATAATTTACCTTTTCTGGAGCCTCTCTGCATCTGTGTTTCCCCCTGTTGAACATCTGTAATACATTTCAAAACACTAAGGTCAAACACCACACGTGATTTACCCCAGGGTGTGAACGTTGAGGGGAAATATCTCATTAAGCTACGATGTAGTATACATTTTTTTTATATAAGGAGTTACTGAATGTTTCATCTCCTTCCTATAACATTCCCCTAAGGCTTACAAGATTACATAATCAACTATGGTCATAAGGGGATACTTGCAAAACAACAACAACAACAACAACAACAACACATCATGAAGCCTGTTTAAAGCTACATCAGTCTTTTACTTCAGCATATTAGCGTGAACATCCAAGACCTGTCATTATGATTGATCTGCTGCGTGCTTTAAACGCAAAATGAAAATGGAGCAGATTGAAATTTCTGACTTTTAAGTCAAAAGGCACAAAGAATGAATCAAAGATATTTCGATTGTTGGATAAAATCACATTACAACCGCCACAAACCAAAAGACTGCACTCTATGATTTATTCGTCTAATATATAATCGACACTATATGAACATCTAATAAATGGTTTTTAATACACTATAATGAAGTTGTAAGTAGATATTTCTATGTGCTAATGTACAGTATTTGTCAACATTTATAACTGCTCCATTGTGATATAAACCATTTATTAAATGTTGTAAAGTGCTAATTGGCTGGCACTTCAACCCCAGATTTAAGCTATTAGAGAGTTCATTTGATATAATTCACTGCCCAAGAATTCAGTTTCTGACCCAGTGTAAGCCATCATAGAGAAATGTGCCACTGGGGGAAGTGAAAAAAGGACTAATGAGCTCACAGTGACCCCTATTCACCTCTACACCACTGCTTTCTCTGTCCCACTCGCATATCTTATCAAAATCAGAGCAAAGGTTATTTCTAACAAGAAACCTCTAGTTCATCTTCATTCACAGCAGGGTAGCTGTGTCCAGGCTGGAGGGATGAACTAACGACACATGCGTCTTTTTGCCCTTGAAGCGACAATTCTTCAAAGTCCAGATATTCAGCATGTATGTGGGATGTCATGGAAAGAGAAAAAAACTGACCTATATCGTTGAGGTTGCAGTAGGCTCTCCATTCTGAGCCGTTTCTGCTTTTCAAGGTGCTTGACTGTAAAAGGAAGAAGAGTTTGGGTACTTTACACTGTGGTATGGAAATTATTAATACATTTTATGTGACTATACATGGAGAGTGGGCATACTTTAAGGGTCAGAGTGCCATCCAGGTTGCTGGATATGGTTGAGACGACATTACACTGGGCCACAGTGTGGTAACTGGGGTTGGAGAAGCACTGGCCACTGTTGCTGCTGTTCTGGCTCTGATTGACCTCAGCAGCGCTGGTCCTCATCGCTACAGTACTGCCACACTCTGAGGGTTTAAAGGACAGGTTGAGAGGTTTGGAACCCATACAGACATGTGACATTTGACATTTGACTGTTAATATTTTTGTCCACTGTCTTCAAAGTACTAATATGCATGAATATTTTAACATGTATGCCTGTTTTGTCTACAATAAATCAAGATTAATCAGAATAAATGTTTGATTAATGCACAAATGCATGGTATAAGGTTGTAACCCTGTAACAAATGAGCTGATTTTTTAAAATCAGTTAATCTTTGAGACTATAAAAACTCAAACACAACCGACCTACAGTCACTTTACTATCATATAAGACAAAGAAAAGCATCATTTTAGAAGCTGGAATCAGAAATGTTTGCTGTTTATACTCAGAGAAATGACTGAAATGATTAATTGATTCTCAAGATAGTTGCCAATTAATGCTTTTTTAATGACTTAGCTTGTTCATAGTATGAAGCATTTGTCCACATTAAGGCGATATCGTGAGGGGCCTCTAAAATATTTTACCTGACAGGGAGTAGTCAGTATTGGTGATGTGCATCGCCTGTGAGTAGGATACACTGGGCTGAATCTCATGGCCTTTATCCCTCTGCCTCTGCCTGTACCACACAAACAGACTTAGCATGGCCATGATGATGAGGAGGAGAAAGATGATGCCCATGACAGCCCCCGCAGACTGGCGCTCCGAGCCCCGCGCTGGGCTAATCTTGGTGTACGGGTTCAGCTCCTCCATCATCAGAGCTGCTACAGAAAAAACACAGAACGTAGGTTGTTTAAACACTGTGTACACATCTGTGTGTGAGTGATGATACAATGGAGGAGCCTCGATCATCTCAATCACCTCTCACCTTGATCACAACGAATCCCTTTATATCCAGGGCTGCAATAGCATGTTCCAGTCACATAGTCACAGGTAGCATTGTTCAGGCACTCACACAGCTGCTGGCAACCATAACCAAATGTACCAGCAGGACACTCTGCATGGGAGAGAGGTGCATTATTATATCCATCAAAATTAAAGCACTTAGAGAGTGGGAGCCAAAGTGTTTATATAAAACACGCACACACACACACACACACACACAACCACACTCATCCACAGGGTAATTTCGCTCAAAGATAAAATGTGCTGGGCCTACTCAACTCTGCTCGCAGCTCGTCCCGATAAAGCCTGTTCGACAAGCACACTGGCCAGTGATGTGGTCACAGTCCGCGCCGTTTTGGCAGCGGCAGACTTCAGAGCAGTCCCTGCCGTAGAACCCTGAAGGACAGCCTGGGACAGAGATGTATAAAATGTTGGGGCGGGAGGGGTGGAGGTAACAAAGAGAGGGGAAGACGATGTAAAGAGTCAAGGTCATATCGCAGGGGAACGGGAGAATCAATACCATTCAATGTCTCTGCAGCATACTCAATAAGGGACAATGTGAATGGATGGAAATGAAACACTTCCTGCTTCAGCAGAAAATCTGTTATGGTGTTAACATAACACAGAGGTGGAACAAGAACAAGACAACTTGGAATAAAAAAAAAGGTAGTTTAAACAGATAAACAAGTGGGATTTTCATGCAAAAAAGCAGGAGCATGACTCTACAAAAAAGACAGAAAAAAACAGATATATGGAATTCAAATTAGTGGACTGATGAATGATCTGCACTATCCGTGGGTGAATGACTGATACTACTAATTAGCAAACTATTAAAGTGACCATCTGTTATTCTGATGCTGCTCCCTCTAACAACCTGAAAATGAAAAACTAATATTATCCAGTTGTCTCTAAAACAAAGATTCCTCGCTTGTCATCTGCTGCAGTTCTGTTAGACTGCCAGTAGATGACACTGTGTGTCTACTATCTGGGTGGGAAGAGACTCACGCTGTGTGCAGTAGAGTCCAGTCCAGCCGGGGCTGCACCTGCACTCGCCGTCGTAGGCACTGCACTGGGCTCCGTTGTGACAGTTACACGAGTTGAGACAATCAGGGCCCCAGTGCCCAGAAGGACAAGCTGCAGACGCCAGAGACATAGTCAAGCTCATGGTCACACACCCTCCCACAGCACACATGCTCTATGTCCTATGCATGCATTTATAAAGAACATAACACACATGTTTGATGAAATGCCTTAATATTCAAATAGATCTTGCATAACACTCAGTGTGATCTCTACCCTCCACAAGCCCATTATTTGTAATAAAAGAGCAGACATGTGAAAAGCTCTGGTAATCTAACTAATCACAAGTTATTTTTACTTTAAGTAGTTAATGCAACCACACATCAATTTCCCATGGCATGATGGCTCAAAGCTCTACTAATGATCTTTGGCCTACAGTGCTGTAAATCAAAGAGCATAATGTATTACAACAATCATTTCATAAAGCTATCAGTTCTACATAAGCTGGGGCTGAGGGTAGTTCTTGGAATATGTTCGGTCATGAAAATGATTAATGTGCATGAAGGTAAACGTGAGAGTGGAGACCGACAATGTAAGGGGGAAATCATAGAAAATACACGATGAAGGAGATAAGCCATACCCTGAGAACAATCCGCTCCTATCCAACCAGGGAAGCATTGGCAGGAACCATCAATGGGGTTGCAGGTGCCGTTGTTGGTACAGAGGCAGATCTCAGCACAGACCCTTCCATACCTGCCGCTTGGACAGACTGCAAATACAAAACATATTTTTTATAGAACAACTTTAATCTGCATATTATCACTGACGTTCAAAGAGTAGTAAAATCCATTAACATTATGACACCAAACTTGGACACATTATTGTGGGCACATTTGTACAAACAAACTCATCGTGTGAAAGGTTGTGTAAACAATCCTCTAATGGATGGTATTGTTCTATTTGAGTGGACATGAAGTGAAGTGATCTGTTTAAACAAAAGGAGGAGTCAATCACTGCCTCCAGTGGCACAACTGCCCCATTTCCACTTACAAGAGTGGAATGAGTGATGTGCCACAGAATTAAAATAGACCATGTACACAGACCACTGTATACATTTTTTATGAAATTAATATTTCAATGCTCTCCAGCACTCTTTAATAAAAGATGTCACATCCAATGAAACCTCCATTGTGTTTTCTTGTTGGGCCGTGAGACAAATTGAACCGAGGTGTATCTAACCAATCAAGATCAGGAAGCTGCTGCAGCAGCAGATGCATCAAAGGTCTCATATAAAGAGAATAGCCCAACGTTAGAAATATCAGATAAGGTGGCTTGCTGTGAAAGAGATGGGTCTAACTCATTTTCATGTGGCGTGATTTTAATGATTACATTTCAACTGGCTTTCCCCTCTTCTTGAGAGCTCTTTCAAGCTCCTTCAAGCAGGTTGTCATTAGGCCATGAGGTTGGCTCCCCCATACTGCTGCTTCTGGGGATTCAAGCCTCAACACACCAGGAGAGCTTCATTAGGCTGGGACTGTGTGTGCTGGACAGAGGACAAGTGAGGACGCCAAAGGGGTTCACCAAGAGCAGAATGTGTATGTTGTTGGCCACCTTCGTCCCTTATGGCCTAACGCCTACTCACCAGTAATTGCAGTCCGCCAAATTAGGACGAACTCTGTTTCTTTTTCCTATTTTTCTCTTCCTTCAGCTAACCTATTAAACTTTTATTTGTATGACATTGCTCAAAGCCATGAAAGAGAATTTAAAAATCTCCCTTTGCCTGTCTGTAATTTATGAAAAAAAAAAAAAAAGATAAATCCTTAGAAGTACAATCTACAGTACATTTGAATGTAGGTGTCTTTGCACATCTCCCCTGAATTTAATAGCCAGCGAGAAACAAGACAAATCCCTTTGGTCTCATTGACTGTCACACACACAAGTCAATATTGGACAAACTGTGAACATTCACTATTGAACAGGAGAGTGCGAGGACAAAAAACTACTATGATGCTCTCAAGTTTACCTTAAACAATCTCTCTGTTTCCTTTTAAATGATGCAGCTTGTGGCTTTAATACACGTGCATACGTCTAGCTATATCATCAAAAAAATACAGTATCACATTTATGATATTGTCAGTACATAAGGTAATTATTCTAACATTCAATAGTTAACATATCTTGTATTTAAAACATATATTGGCTTATAAAGACACAGATGTGCTAAAATGACTCATTATTTCTAACATCCTAATCAAACACAGCTAAGGCTAAAATAAGGAACTATATGGAAGTAACACACGGGCTGCCAACTTATTTTCTGACAAGAGCTTCCTATGTGATTAAAACAACAGCTTTGAGGCAATGCACAACGAGAGAGGTTTGCCTCCTTTCCTTCAAATTAAATTTAACAAGACGAACAGACGTGCTCATGTGTTGTTTCTTTGTCTGTTTGTGAAAATCAATTTACATGCAGCACTCTTTGCATAATAAGCCAGAGAGATAGCAACATTTACTTGACGTATTCTTTGTCTAAAAAAAAGTGGGTCTCAGCAATATTCAGGATGCTGTTGAAGGTTGAATTTTTTCTCTTTTGGTCTGGGTTGCACTGATAATAGCCATTATTCAAAGTTCCAGGGCTAAGATGCCAGTGGGAGAGGCAGCAGGTCGTCTGTTGATCCTATTAGAATCACTGAGCACAGCAAGAACTGTAGGAAAACGTACAGGTGTTGATTTGACACATAAATGAACCCTAAAATATTTTGAGAAATTGTAGGTTTCAGCCCATAATAACTTTAAAACTGTATAATTTTCACTCTAACTTATCTAAATGCAGATTTTTGTATTTCATGTCAGGACAAAATGCCAGGACATTTTCAACTATAAACCGTACATACCGTTTTCCAGTGGCAATGAATAGAACTTCACAGTGAATGAATATTACAGAAAGCAAAGCGGTAAGGAAAAGGTCAAAGGAACGCAGAAGGCTACTTGCCTTGGTTGCACAGAGAGCCAGAGAAGCCAGACAGGCACTCACAGTGGCCCGTGACATGATGGCATGGTCCGGTGCTGTGCACGCATTGCGGACACGACTGGCTGCAGCGGTGCCCGTAGAACCCCGGAGAGCAGACTGCAGCAGGCAGAGCGTGGCAGGAGAGGAGAGGGAATCAGTCAACAGTGTTGAATCGAACAAGAGGTATATAATAATGAAACAGGGCATGACAAGAGTGATCAAGGGAGTACAGAAAAATCAAGGCAGAAAGAATTAAAGCAGAAAAGACGAGAAGAGGCAGCAGAGGGAGGGAGGAAGCAAAAAAGTCAGTCTTTATTGTAATCACTCTTATTTCATCTGCTGCCAGAGATAGAATAGTAAAATAGTTAAGAGAATTGTAAAAGTCTGTTTTATGTAAAGTCGAGAGCAGCTTGATAATCTATAAATGGCAGGAATTCGCAACTGCGCATTAATAATGCGGATTTTATTGAAAGAATGTGGACCATTAAGAGATATTCAAAAGGCGGTATAAAGGTAATTATACTAACATTTTATACAAAGAACATTAACTGTGCGGAGACTGCAATTTATATCAGAAACATATTACCATTTCTGTACAGCGAGAGCTTTAAAATCCATGTTATGTTCCTATTTTCACAGCTGGTGGTTTGGGAAGATTCCTATTCGGATATCACTACTCTCAGGAGACAATCAGACATTTCCAAAATAAGAAACCTTTTAGGAACTGACAAAAACAGCCACGGTTGTCTCACGCAATTTTAAGTTTACCCCATGGGTTTTGATTTGATGTAAAGCACCAGGTGTGATGCACCTTTCCTATCAGCCCTTGGAAAAGCGTGTAATCCTCCAATTAAAGTTTCAACAGGAAAAACAGCAAAAGTGCAGTTATGGGGTTCTCACCCAACTATAACATTATCTGTGTAAACACTGAATTTAGAGGGGTAATCATTTTTCTCGCACACACACATACAGCTTTGTTTAATCTCTCAACTCTCTCCCTCAAATTGATGTTTACAGGTTTGTGGCTGTGAATTTCACTCCCAATCAGTGAGCTCATCACTTGAGAGAGGCCTCAGACAGACCCCCATTCTGAAACCAGAGCTCGCACTCCCAGTGAGCATGCCCTTTGATGAGCCTTGGGCTAGGACTGTGAGTCTCCCACTGTGAGTTGGTTGTTGAGGACAGGGTAGGGGGGTGAGGAGGTGTGTTTTCATCTGTCTGTGTGTGTGTGTGTGTATGTGCTGTACGGGTACAGACACTGTGATTAAGTGATAGCAAGTGATGAAGGATTTACACTCAAGCAGTTATGACCGACAACTAAGTGCTTCTCCCCGCCTGACTCACCCTTCAACAATTCTCCAAAGATCAAACCAAGGTCAACACTGTGATGGAGTTTGTTACTGCACTGCTCTCAGTTTTACCTGTTATCTCTTAAATGTTTAGAGAAAAGGAGCTTGCTTTGATAAAAAAAAGAAAAAGAAGAAGAAGGCTCACTTCTTTTGCAGGAGGTCCCTCTGTATCCAGGTGCACACACACATGTGCCGTCCTCTGGAGAGCAGGATCCTCCGTTCTGACAGGAGCAGCTGACTGAACAGTTGGGTCCCCAGAAGCCTTGTGGGCACACATTATCACAGTGGATTCCTGCAGGCACATTACAATGACAAATATTCAGTGAATGCACACTAAGAAGGCAAAGACTGGTTGCTGAAATATTCTAAATAGCCTGCCATCTGTAAAAGCACATCATCAAAAAGGACAGCATTCACAATTCCTGATCCATTGGATCTGTGGAGGGTTATTCAACCAGCATGGATCCTTGATTGATTAAAGTCCTAAATGAAGAAGCTGCTGTTTGGAGTTGCTTTTTTTAGTTCAGCCCATCCTCCCAGACTCAGTTTCTCCTTTCCAAATGTATTTTATTTTTGATCTGACTGGGGCTCTCTGCCAGTGCACTGTGTTGATTAACAGGGTTGGGTCTCAAGAGAGGCCGAGCTTGTCTCCCATTCTCTTTCAGCAGAGTTGGGGTAGTGTACAGAGCCGAAGGGAAGTACTCAGGCTACAAGTGCACAGACTGGAAGTGTCACTGTGTGTTTGGCACAGCTCCAACCAACAAATGCAAAACACTGCATCCATACAGGGCTCTCACTGTGCACATGAATGCATTAGCACATCCGTTGAAGTGGCACATTTTCTCTCAACCTTATCCATGCCTTCAAAAAAGTGAGGGGCAATATCACATATTGTACACACATACAATTTCATGAGATACATTATATAGCTGCAAACACACAGGCACATGCACACCGTTAGAGTCACATGCTCTCACACACAGGCACAAACTCTACAACCTTTCAAGCAGCAGCAGCCCTTAGTTCGAAGCCTCATTTGAAATTTCCTTTGAGTGAGAATATCTGAGAATAGTGGTGCCATTAAAGCAGCATTAGTGCAGTACCTTTGAATTAAACCTGGACTAAACTCTGGGGACTAATGTTACAGTATAACCAGGGCGCTTAAGGGCCGCGATGGAGGAGTAAAGGAGAGGAAATGTAAGTGCTGATGAGGAAGGGGCATGGTAGCAGTGATTTAGTCAGAAGCCCAGCCGTGGACATCAAAAGGAGGGCAAGCCTTGTGCAAGTGTGTTTGAGGTTCTGCTAGGCCAGGCAGAAAAACTGTGACTGCCTTTACTGTCAGAAAATGAATGCAGGCTGAGAATCACACTTTTCAGTCTAATGGTGGCAAACAGAGGGGCTTTGGATGCCTAGTGAGGGAGAAGAAGAAAGAGTGAGAGAAGCCAGAACTGAAGTCTCTTCAAAGGAGGCTTTTCACCGAGAAGTGCCAGAGGTCCCACTATCCAATTTGTACATAGCAAGCAAAGCAAACGTCTCTCTCTCTCTCTTTCTCTCTCTCTCTTCATGTAAACACACACACACACACATTACCTGCTCTATGACATGGAATCTCTTCAGAAATAAAAGGTAAAGTACTATTTAACATGAACTAGCATGAAGCCTCTGCATCAAGTGTCTAGTCACAGCTCTCTTTTAAATCTTTGTTGGCTGATGTCAGGCTTACGACAGTTCGGCAACAACTGTGTGGGTCAAAGACGACTTAGCTACTTACACGCACACACTCCTCGAGTCAAGCTTCTTGACAGTTTTACGCAAAACCCACAATAAAACAAACAGCAAGTTGACAGCCAAGTAGGATGCCATATCAACTCTGGAGGTAGAATGCTCAGTGATATGACAGTGTTTACAGCAAAAAATAGCTCTAGTGTTTCTGTAAATAGCCATTTTATTCCATCCCTGACTTAGTCCTGTGACGAATCCTACATCTCCTTCTCTCTTGGTGCTACTCCCTTCAGAGAGCCCAGTGTCAAGCCTTTACGATTCAAGTATGAATGTATGTGTTTGTCCAGCCCACTGGGCTGCACGTTGCCCCCAGCCCTGCACCCCGGTGACTCAATTACGGCTGACAGATGGTCCCGACCTGTGCAGGATTCAGAGCATGAGAGACCCGTTTTGCCGCCTCCATTCTTGCAGATAATAAAACCCACATTGTTTCCCAGAATAAATGCCCTAAGCTCAAGAGGCTGAATGGAGTGGGCTGCTGAGAGCTCACAGGCTTGACCTTTCCTGCTGAATCTATTCCCTCCCTGACTGCACCCCTCCACCCAGGCTCAGAGACTGGGTCTTAAGCTAGCCCCCTGTATTTGACATTCAGATGCCGCGCTTCATTTTTGAGTATAATGATCCTCACCCTTGCTGTGACATTCACACTTCCATACCTATGCCACTTTCCCTGTAAGCAAATGTTTAAAATTACAAGAAACAAAGAGCAGACATGTTCACATAAAACTAAACTAAACTAAAGAACTTTGGTCCAGAGGGGATCAGAGTTCAAACAGAGAGCCTATGATGACGACAACAGGGTGAATCTTTCGATGAATGAATATAATATGTGTCTGTGTTTAAAACTCATGGGAGCATTCTAGTGCAATGATTTGATTCTGTCCCTAAATATTTATCTGGTGAGTCACTATAGACTTTACGTAAGAGACGCAGTATAAGCACGAGTGCATACAGCATCCAGTGCATCAGCCAAGATAATGAATTTACACACAAAATCTCTCATTCACATACCCCCCAAGCTCAGTGGCAAAAACAAATAGAACATTTAATTAAAAAAACACTGCTTCAACATTCTGTAAACATAATGAAGATTCTGTAACAAACTGTTTTTTTGTTTTTTTTGGTAAATAAGTGTGTCTGACTAGCATCCGATGTCTTTAATTTTCAGCAGATGGGGATACAGTTCTGATCTCACAGCTTATTTTCCTCCCTGATGTCAGCCTGCTCCGGTTATTAAAGCAATACTGACCTGTCCAGCCGGGGTAGCAGCGACAGTAGCCACTCACTGGATCACAGCCATCAGCGTGGCTGCAGTCACAGCGCTCACGGCACTCCAACCCATAGGTGCCATCCTGACAATGATAAAAACACACTGTGCTTACAAATGCAAACAATGAGACACTGCAAGGTGTGTGGTGCGAAAGGTCCCACAGGATTCTGCAGTGCCTGCTCAGTTATAAGACATACAGACTTACAGGGCAGGACTCATCGCAGTGCTCTCCCCTCCACCCAGGAGAACATGTACAGATGCCATCAACAGGGTCACATGCAGCTCCATTGGCACATAAGCATGTCTGATTACAGCCCAGACCCCATGTACCACTGGAACAGAGGATGGAACAATCCACACCCTGCCATCCTGGAGTAAGAGAGAGCAGAGACACTGTTCACATTTATGTAAACCAAGTATTGTGGATAAAGCTACATGGCATTACAATTTTACACAACTAAACAACCTAAATAATGGCATAGTACAGTGCTTCACAGCCTTGGGTTTGAACCCTTGAGATAAATCTTAGAGATTTATTTAAGGGATATGATCCAAGGGATATAAAAGCAAAAAATATTTTCTGTTGAGCAAAAATTCTGTTTATTTGTATCCATGCATGGCTCTAGGGATGGAAAGTCACTGGGTTGGTCCACCACTTTGGTGTACACTGAAATATCTCAACAAAAACTACTGTACTGGACAGATTATGAAGAAACTCTGTACAAGCATTCAAGTTCCCCGATGACGAATCCTACTGCACTCTCCCATGACTTTTCCTCCTGCCATAATGAGGTTGACATTTGTGTTTCTGAGTAAAATGTCTCAAAAAAAAAGTTTAATACAGACATTGATATGTCCATTGGCATTAAATTTGGTAACTGTGATGATCCCTTTATTTTTCCTTAATCGGTAGCATCATCAGGGCCAGTTTATTTTGGGGTTGACCTGGTAGCTCTTCTGACAGAGTGAGCCGCATGTGTGGTCTGGGTTTGATTATAACCCATGGTTCTTTGCTGCATATCAGCCCCCCTCTTCTCTCCACTTTCCTGTCACTGTTCGGCTGCTCTTATCAAATAAAGGCAATAAAAGTGCCCTCAAAAATTTATTTAGCTAATATTGTGTTTCATGACCAAGTACCTTTTAATGGCATTCCCATCATTGGGTTGTAGTTTACATTTAGTGCTAATTAGATTACATTTTTGCATGTTGACATACTAAACTAAAATGGATTAAGATTTAGGTCCCTAGTCTTTTTTATGAGACTGTGTTGTTGTTTGGGGGAGAAAGAAATGGCATGCAAACTGGGGACGTTGTGGTTGATGGTTGGCACCTTAACCTCAGACCCCAAGACTGTTTTGTCTTTAAATTTAGTTTTTTTCTGACATACAGGATATTTTCACCTCTTAAGGGCCTCTAAAAGACCTTCAGATGAAAAACAGTCTTTTGTTGGACTGCTCAAAATGCATGAGCACACTATGGTCAGAACCTGAGATAAGGGATAAACAAAACTGAACATAGCAAGCAGAGAATAAAAAAAAAATTGTTATACATTATGTACACAAAAACAATCTGTTTCTTTTTTTTTTTGGCTTACATTCTCAAGCACAGAATGCAGGAGGATTCAGATAAATTCAGTATATATGTGTGCAAGTTGTTCATCTATTCAGTATATACAGTACAGCCAGTGAGGCATATCTTATAAAGCTCAGGAGATTCTGAACCTTTACAATGAGCAAATTATACTGTACCTTCCCTGCAGACACAGGAGCCGTCGACTGGAGAGCAGGATGCGTGATTATGGCAGGAGCAGGTGGACATGCAGCTTGGGCCATATAGACCAGGAGGACACACTGTAGCACAGTCCTCACCCTGAAGTAGAAATAATGCAAAGTCATGAGGCAAAGAATCAGCATGGCACTAAATGCTGACTCTGGCAGACCTAAAATAAGAATAATGTAGTCTAAACAGACACGGACGGAAAGACGGGAAAGGTTCACTGCATTTTCTCCTTACCTTACTGAACTCTTTATTTAGACCAGTCATACTGTATATATACATTGAATGAGGAGTGAAGCAACTGTAGAATTTCATGAATTTACAATTGTAACTGAAGTTCAAGACTGTAGGACTACACTTGACCCCTTCAAGCTATCGCCTCTCAGCTTCCAGTTATGCACTCTATTTACCCTGACAGCATCTACTCCCAGCCACACTTTGCTTTTTGCAACCATGCTCCACCCCATCTCTCCATCGCTCTCTCCCTTTACATAAGTCTCATGGGGGGTCTCCACTTTCATGACTGGAGAGACTGGCAAGACTCCAAACCAGGGAATACAGACTCGTCTCCAGCCAAGAACATGACCAAATCTACTTTTCTGTCCAAGTAGCTTTAGTGCATTAATACAACCTTTTCTGTTCAAAAACCTCTGGTTCTCGCTTCCTGACATGCCTGACATTAAAAAGACATATCTATAAAACTATACACTGCAAAATAATGCAGGGCTTCTGCACAATTGCTGAATTCAGTTCTCTCATTTTGTCACTACATCCCAAAGGACACTTCTGGCAGTGTTTAAAGATCATGTCCTTGTGATGTCTGCACCTACATGTTTTAGATCTGAGGAGATTATTGTAAACCTCCCAGGGAAGCTCTTTGCCAAAGCAGTTAGTGTACTGGAGGAAGCACAGCCCTCCCAGGTCAACAGTGGGAGTTAGCAGTAGTAAGAGAGATAACATGGTGTCAAAACCAAATGGGGGAGAAAATGGGGTTAAAGCAAAACCCAAACAAACAAGCTCCATGGTAAACTGGGTGGACAGGGGAAGCTTCCAGAGACATTGCTGACATGTTGCAGCAGACGCTCAATTAATTCTGTAGTAATGAGCACACCAATGGGAGATCGGTGTTGCACACTTTGAGTCCCTTACCGTTGCACTAGAGTGAACTATTGTATGTGATAAAGGACATGGAGTACTCCTTCCCTGTCCTCTGCAGGCTGCTGTCATTAGAATTTCTCTGTTTTAAAAGCTGAGCACAGCCCACCTCCACTAGTCTCGTCCCTCCCTAAAGCCGGAGATCACAGCCAGTCTATGGATTCCCACACCCTCCCTTCCGAACCCTGCCTTGAGTGACAGGTGACACAATGATTTAGAGTTCCAATTAGTGGCCCAGAGGAGTCCTGAGTGGCTCTTGCTTTGCTCACCAGAGCACTGGGGGACTGCTGGCTGCTCACTGCTCTCATTATCATTTTGAACTCAGTTTAAACAGGAGGCAGGAGGAGATGTGCCAGTGGACGCCAGGGGCACAACACACATCTTAAAACATCTCTCCTCCCCATGCACCACATAAAAGCGCCTGTCTGTGAATGAAATTTTTATCAATCGGTTGCAATAACCTTTGTTCTACTGAAATTGACAGCTTCAAGACTGCTAACAATAGCAGTTCGGTTACAGCTGTTAAGTGCGGAGAAAAAGTTCAACCAGCCAGGAGGGTTAGTGGGGTGGGGTTTGGTGGTGGGGGAGGTTCTGCCTGTCTTCAGAGCACAGGCAATTTACTAGTGACTGGACTCATGGATAAAACGTCATGCAGCCACAAATGACCACATGGATTTTGCTGCATCCATGGCTGCGTCAGATTCCACTTGGTTTCACCCTCGTGGCGCAGAGACCAGTGGTTGGTCCACTCTCGAGAGGGGAAAGGCAGCTCTCTCATTAGTTGACTGATTCATATTCCTTCTGAGCTGTGAAAGATAGAAGTCTGTATGTGGAGAGTCATTATTAATACACGGGCTGTCAGTCCATCGCACGAGAGCAGCAGGACCTTACATAACTACACAGCCAAAGGAGGCAGCAGCCAGACCTGAGCCACTGAGAGGCAGCCAGGTCGTCCTTGGCCAAGGCACTATATGCATAACTATTAGTATCTTAATGTAATTGGAGTGCATTTTTTTCCAGAAAAGCCTGTCACTGACACAACATTGATCAGCCTAGAACCCATTGAGACTAGATGCAAATGGCACCACTAATTACCAATCAGTCTCACTCCTTAGCAGTTCATCTAACTGCTGGATGAGTGACTGCAGTTTAAAATTCATGCAGCAAGACAGAAAATGAACCTCTGAACCTTTCTGATGAGGCTAGAAAGCCCTGAGAGATAGGAAAATGATTTGTTTTCACCACCTACAAAGACAGACGGGAATCCATATCTAATGCATTCATATTTCAGCTACAGCAGTATCAACAGGATCTGTAGACATTAGGAGAGAAATGTTATTCTAAAAATATGCTGCAGATTGCAAGGGACACTGCCTGAATAGGTAACATGTAATCACTTTGTCCCAGTCAAAAAGAGCATGTCCAATTACTAGAGCTAAATCAAGCGAGCATGAGCTCAGTCGGCTTCAACACTTGGTGCTTGGTTTGCCCCCCGATGGGACTCCTGAACAAAGATGCAGCAAGGAGGCTTAGTCCTATCAGCTGTCCCATAGGGAAGTGAGTTCAGCAGCAATCATAGCCGCGAAGTCATCATCAAGCACGTTTGAAAATCCCCACTGTGTGATAATAATCATGTGTTGTACATGTGAGGAAATGTTACAGGTAAGAGCCACAAACACAGCTCTACCTAACACGTCTGTTGTTTGCACAGCGGCAGCAGCAGCAGAGTTAGAAGTATCAAAAAAACTACCATGAGTACTCCCCCCCTCCCTCTTCAACACACACAAAACACACCAATCCTCCATATGAGGTGTGTCTGTTCCCATCTGACTGCCTCCTTTTCTACCCAGCTCCTGCCCTCTAGGTCTATTTAATGGATCTGGCAGCCCTTCCCAGCAGCCGCCAAAGAGAACAGGTGGAGCAAATTAAGACACAGTCTGCGGCCCCGCTCCGTAGCTCAATTCACCACAGTGGCCCGCTGTAAGACACAGGCAATTTCCACTGAAATGTAATGTTGGCAGAAATGTACCCTCCCGGTCTCTGTTGCTCTGTAACTTCAGATTGCAAGACAAGAAATACAATAGGAAAACTGATTGAAGTTATCCAACTAATTTGACAGTTGTAAAAGCGAACAATATGGCTGCACAAAAACTACTAAAATGGAAAAGTATATAGGTCAGAGATTACATTCACTCCCTATTGGTCTAGGAATATAGATGTCTCTCTAATGCTCCAAGTTAAGGCATATGAACCGTATTTTGTAAAAGTACACACTACTGATTATTAATGTCTGTAAAGGCCTGCACCAGAGAATGAATCATTTAGCGAGGTATTTCTTGTGGTGCAATCGAGCACATCCATAATAAGGCGATAATAAAATGCCTCACCTTGCTTCCGCCAGCCTGTGTACGAAAAAACCTCTAAAGTAATACTGGGAACACGTCCAGAACATTACGACCACAATGACGTAAACATTTTACTACGGCCACAAATAACATGAAATATAAATCAAAGCAACAACCTTCACAAGTAAAGCTCAAGCACAAGGATGAACTATTTCACAGCATGTGGTGTGAGTTATTTTATAGACAGATCTCCTTTTGTCATCATTATTTGATGAAACTACAGATTTTCCCAAGTATGAAAGATATTACAAGAAGCAAGGTTACAATTACAATTAATCTATGGAAGTTCTGTAAAAAATAATCATGTAACCAACAGCATCGGCATACAGCAGTTATTAAATGAAATAAAATAAATGTAATTAAAATAGAGGGCAAAGTGGCAACATGATTTTACATAGGTTAACACAACACAAGGACTGATGTCAGTTTTCATGTGTTTGAAATGTGTTTTCTCATTCCTTTCCTTCCTTTGGTTTCTCTCTACTTATTCTTCCTTCTTGCTTCAGTGAATGTTCTGTGCTGGTTTATTTAACAAAGCTGTGCTAGCATTTTGACATATTGTAAGTAAAGGTCAAATAAAAATAAAATAAAACAGACTGTACATCTCACGTACATACAATCAAACAGCAGTGCAGGGTACTTACCATGAACCCGGGGGCACATACACAGGCTCCTGTGACAGGATGGCAGTCAGCTCCATTGGTACAGCTGCAAGGCAGCATGCATCCCTGTCCATAGTATCCAGGCGGGCAGGTCTCATTACAGTAAAGCCCTGTCCATCCCGCAGAGCAGGTGCATTCACCAGAAAGCGGGTGGCAGCTGCAACATAATGAGAAAGAAAGATGGGACAACAACAGGAAGAAAAAGAGTGAGGCGAAGTTTCAACTCTGTGAGAGTATCAACACTTCATTCGCGAGCAGGGTCAAAGTGTGAAGTCTGCGCCAAAAGCAATTCATCCATCTATGTGTCTACGTGCATGTTTCAGATAGATGAGGTGTCCCTTTTCTCCTTCATACTTTAATGACTTCTATGGTCGGTGCCCAACTCCAGCCGGAATCAGAGCATTAACATTGCATTAACTATGAATGCTGCTGAGAAATTATGAATGAAGCAAAGGTCGCGATTAAAAGCTAACTGGATGACATGGCTAAGAGGTGTCCAGACTTCAGAATGAGCGCTGGCTTAGAGCTGAGATGAAGCAAAATTGGGATGGAGAGGTCTTTATTCATATTGCGCTAGAGGGGGGCTCCGCTTCAGGGCTTGGTCAGAGTGAAGCTGCGTGTGGCACTGCACTGATAGCTCACTTACCTCACGGTGTTGGTGGTATTACAAGGGCAGTACTTGTCACAGATGAGGCCATAAAGGCCTGGAGGACAGAATCTCTCTTGACAATTGGGGCCTTTAAAGCCTGTTTCACACAGACAGGCCCCATTGATATGGTGACACTTGGCTCCGTTCTGACACTCGCACCTCTGGTTACACTGCGGACCAAAGCTGCCCACAGGACAATCATCCTGACACCTGGTGGACAAATTACACTGTCTTTAAATCGATGTTCTAAAAATGCCAGTCAAGAATGGTGACATGAAAATCAAAAAGATCAGAATAGCTCTGCGCATGTGATCCATTTAAAACATTAGAGTTTAAGTCGACCAGTTTGTTGGCAGCAATCTTGATTACGTATGGATTATCTCTTATGAAGCAATAGTGATCTGTTTTATGTCAGACATCATCATAATTGATTATGTTAGTAATTAGTCATATTTTTGGAGGGTTTTTTTTACACTAAACAATGAAAGAATATTTTAAAAAACAGGCAGAATATTTAATAATTAGAATAATAGTTGCTGGCTTAATTTCTATTCAAGAACATGTTGATGATAATTATTGAACGACTGATAACTGTATTTTATATCGCTATCCCTCCTTTATTATGCCACCACCACTGTTACTGCTGCAAAATTATTAAATATCTATCTTGGATATATTATGCAGGATGAAATTCAAAAAACTGTAACTGTGAGCATGAAACCCATTTTCACCACAACAAGGATTTTGTTCAATGCCAGGTTTGTTTAAACATTAGTGGCTATTTCATTTTGGAATAAATCTCTTCAGCTGCTGTTGGAGTAATATCGTAAAAAATCCTTTTTTATATTTCATAATTAAAATAATGAATATTTCATTTGAAAATTTTGTCATGAATCCAAGGCTGACAGGGAAGCCCTAAAAGAACCTCCTGCTGTCAGCAGTCAGGACTTTAGTATCTCTGCAGGGGTTGGACAAGACTTTTAGTAATCATCATCAAAGACAGAGATTAGAAATGCTGTAAAGTTTCTCCATATGAAAAACTGAAGCAGATCAGAAAATAGATTCCCTTTCACTTAAATATACTGACTTATACAGTCCTGGTGGAGAATCAATCTCAAGAGTCTAACAAAGCTATTACAAATAGCTCAATTACATTATAAAATGGGCAAGTTATGTTTCATGTTTAAATTACCCCAGCTTTAGTTTTATCAGGGGACATTGGTATTATTATACTAGACAGCAAAGGGTGGGGGCTAACACAATCTCAGATTATTCCTGGCAGGTTAATTCACCTGCCACTGACAAAATGAATGAGGGCAATTTTGCAAAATAATAAAGTAAAGGAAAGGTCTTGTTGAGGAAGTGTTTCCATCCAAGAGACAATTGCTTTAGCTGAACTAATAAACTCAGGCTGCTCTGGGCTGCTCTGGCAGGCATGGGGAACTGAAAAGATCTGTGGATTTCAATGAGGCCTTAATATAAGCCCATTACTTATAATTAATGAGCAGATTCCAAACAGCATGTAGCCCATGGTGGGATCAATGGACAGGCTGGGAGTTGAGGAAGATGAAGACTGAAGACATGAAACCTTGCTGGCCAGCATGGAACGTAAGATTAATTAAACATAAACACCCCTATTAAAAGCTTCAAATTCACCGTCAAGTGGACTAAGGGGCGTTTAGAAATGGTTATTTCTCTTGAGTATGAACATTTTCTAACATCTCTTCTAAAAGAACAGCCAGGTTTGTGCTTGATTTGTATGTTAACAAAGAGAATAGGTCAATGAGTGCCTTTTTACTGTCTAACTGTCAGGGTGACACCATCCCTTTGTATGAAATACTAATATCAATAAGTCATGTCATTGTCTGACCTATTTTCAAAGCAGGAGTACAAAAGTTTGAACAGAGGACTTTACAAAAAGGATTTTGCGCATAATAATTAAGCAGTCTGTCTGCTGCTTACCTGCGTCCACTGAAGCCAGCTGCACACTGGCACTGCCCTGTGATGTGGTCGCACAGTCCACCATTACGACAGGAACAGTCCTTGCTGCAATTGATGCCGTACTTGCCAAGAGGGCATGGCTGGGCACAAACTGAACCCTTTGAAAGACAGCCAACATACAACCATATGAGATACATCGATCACAACTATAGCTTGCCAGGACTTAAATACCCGAGACGATTAGACAATAATTTTATTGATGTTACTAATTACTGAGCTCCATAAAATGGTAGGAATAGACAGCACTTTTAAAAGCATAGGATCTATTTATTTTTGCTTTATTTCTTTTATTCAGTAGTTTGACAGACATGTGAGGAAGATAAGATGCAACAAAGTTCCCCATTCCCAAACCAGGAACACTGCCTTAAAACACCAGGACACGGAGAAGTCCATAAGTTCCCACTTTATATATTGGCTGTGGGTGGCTATGCTCACTTGCACCTACTTAAAGGGGTTTGAGAAATCATGCACCAAATCCCCAAAAGGAACTGTAGGGAGTAGAAAATCCCACAATCTCATTTATAATTGAACACGGCGGATTGATTAAGTTTCTCAACATATCAGTCTCTGCCGCACGTAAAGACTACATTAGAGATATAAACGTTTTTGTTTTATCCATCCCTCATCTCCTTTGTTTTTTCACTGCCTTCACACCTTTACTTGTGTGACCTACCGTCCACCCAGTAGGGCAGGAACAATCTCCAGTGATGTGGTGGCATGTGCCTCCATTCTGACAGGGACATCGCTGCTCACAATGGGGTCCGTGACTGCCAGAGGGGCAACGCTCTCCACAGCTGTCACCACACACAAGTCAAGAGTCAAATGACTAAGACACATAACTTGTGTTTGCCTGCAGTTCTCTGCAGCAACAAAGAACACACTGACAAAACGGCAAACATTTTCATAGACACCAAAGAGAGAGTTCCAAAGGAATAAATATGATTCTGGTACTTACAAAGCCCCTGAGTACCCTGGTGCACAGATGCACTCTCCTGTCTCGTAGTTGCAGGTGGCACCATTGAGACACTGGCAGGAGAGTTGGCATGCCTTGCCATAGTAACCATGTTCACAGGGCTCCTCACAACGCCATCCCTGGAACCCATCGGTGCAGACACAGGCACCTGTAATGGGGTTACACTTCGCCCCATTTTGGCACTGACACCGATTACTGCAATGAGGTCCCCAGTAGTCACTCTCACAGCCTGCAGACACAGAAAGAGACGGCATCAGTCCAGAACCTGAAATCATGTGTCAAATAAAGCAAATTAGTATTAAAATGACTGTAATATAGGTAACAGTTCTTCATAAAGGGTGAACATTTCTGGTAATTAATCCTCACAACTAATTAATTAGCACTGTGAAAACTTTGTGACAGTGATTCATAAGCTTGATTATCTTGGCATTAATTTGCTGCTTATGCCTATTAAATATCATAGTTTCTAAAGTCAATGTGTTTTTTTTAGCTTAAAGTATAAGTCTCATGATATTCTTTTTCTTTTTAGTGTCAACAAATCCCAGAAAATCAGATAAAAACCAACAAATGTGCAGCCAAAGCCTGATATATCTATACCTCTGTGACACAGACCTCCGTTGTTGTCCAAAAACAATTAAAAGCACATCAATGAGTCACATTGTTGCACTTGGTAACATGTTTCTTCATTACCAAGAACATGGGCACTCTAGTTTATTTTGAGTCAACCCCACATGCAGTGCACTGTGATGTTGTAGCTAAAAATTCACTAGCTCACAAACAAATGTATTAAAATTGCCCATTTGCTAACAGTAAGTTCTTTTAGATGTATGAAATGATGTAGTCATTAAAAAAAGAATTAAAGAGCATGACTAGTTTTATATGTTCAGTATGAGTAAACAGACAAATTAAAGAAGTCAAAAAATATTGAGGGATGGACTAACAAATTGTTGGTTATATTCTTTTTGTGTTAGTTTTTCTTTTTCTTTTTTAAATAATAAAAAAATATAGAATATCACCAGTCTTATCTTTTAAATTCTTTCACTGTCTTCACACCTGCTCTGGATCATAGGCTGCAGTTTATCCAAGCATGTCCTAAGCAAAAAGCAGAGGAACAGCCTCCACAGGCTGCTATCCATCATAGAGGTAACATTGTCAAAAAAAAAAGAAATCACTCACACACATTCAGAGAAATGGAAACTCAAACACAGGAAGAACATGCAAGCCCCACACAGAAAGGACATGAGGCAGAAATCAAAATGAGACTGTGTGTGTGTGTGTGTGACCACTGAGCCTCTGTTTCACACCCCAGGAACACCGCAAAGCTTCTGTAAGACAGATATAAAGCCGGCGACACAGCAGAACAACATTCATATCTCCTGTCAATATGAGCTTTTCAAAACATTCATCAAACTGTAACCAAATGACTAAAAAACTCTTAGCTGAAAAATACAGAGAGCTGAGAAACATTACAGATGCTTTACAGACAAATTGCTTAATTAACTCTTGTTACTATATATGTTGAACAGGTATATAAAAAAAACATTATAAAAAATAATTTGTTGTTTGTTGTTTCTTATCGAACGCTAAATTTTCACTCTCCTTTTAGTTCTGTTTTGGTCTTAACAAACTATTTGGGTCTTTCGTGAAGTTGACAGCTAAAATGTAACATAAAACATAAATACATCAACTAAAAGTGTGTTTTTAAAAGTGTGACACACAGTTTGCAGCCCTGATCTCCTCAGGCGGGTCATTCAACAGTCTAGGAGCCCTGACTGCAACTATTACCTTTCTGTAAATATAGAGCGAGACATAAGACACTAAAAGATCAGCTAAATAACTTGGGAAAGGCCTTTCATGGCTTTATGAGTAATCAATAAAATCTTAAAATTAACTCTGTAGGCAACCGGTATAGCCAGTATAAGTGGGGCTTCAGACAGGATCAGGCTGATGAGTTCTCTCAGTTCATTTCAGTGGTGGTCATGCGTTTCCACACCGGCAGTCTGCAACACAGGGGTTGCCGCAAAAACTGCACTAGTGTGCGGGAGAGAAGATGAGCCAGATCCAACTCTGGGAAAAACGGAGCCCCACGTCAGCCAATCAGACACAGATCGGTCAAACCTCCACAGACAGCCTGAATATCTGATAATCTGATGAATAAACTCTGATAGTCCACCTGTGTGTGTGTGTGTTCTGTTTATTTCATGTACCAGCTTCTGAATCTGAGTCCGACTCGCAATTTACGCCGCAAGATAATGACAAGAAGAAGTTTAATTTGATTTGTGTCCAATGGTTTGAGAGATAAAGAGAGAGCTTTGGTAGAGAGACATAGGGTAACAATACCAGTGAGCAAGTGTCGGCCTTGATAAAGCTGTTAATCAGAGAAATAAAAAGTTATTTCCACCACCGGACAACCCGGCTACGAGTTGGTGCAATCCCTGATCCTGTCTAAATGCGCGCTGAGGAATCCAGAATCAACGTGATTTGAACATTTTTTACGTTTCAGTGAAAATCCTGGAAGCAGAGTTTTGGATGAGGTGAAGACGAGAGAGGAATTTTGTCAGAAAACAGTGGAAAAAAAAGAAAAAGAAAAAAGAAAGTCCCATCACAACTTCCTAGAACCTTTTACCCAACAAAGAAGGCAAAGAAATGTGACAGGTTTTGCACATTTGAAAGGCTAGAAGCAGTGAATGTTTGGCATAATTTTCTGTTCATTGAAAAATTTACAAATTCCATATTTTCACTTAGACGTCAATTGTTTTGAATTCAGGCAAAGCAATACACTTCAACAGCCCAACAGGCTCTTTAGATTTGGGTGAAGTGCTAAAGTACTACAAACAGCCTTATTCACATTACACACCTTGAGTTAATAGAGTCAGTAATATTAATAATATTTATGCAGGTTTCACGTGTTTTATCTCAAATTCTTTTATAGTACGGTGACTAAAACTGCAACAAGTAATATGAAATGATCAAACAGGTGCATAATTTTATTCTGACATTATGAAATGAAGATGTATACCGTACCAGACTAAGTATTTGTGATGTTGAGATATACCAGAGCCATTATACAGAAAGGTCTTAAATGATACGCAGCAAAAAGGGACGCAAGCTGTTCACACCTCCAAGTTTTATAGAATATAACACTTTGCTCCTTGTATGTCTTTTAACACCTTTTTCATGTGCAAATTCAGTAGTCAGCTGTCAAAATAGCCAGTGGAAGAAAAAAAAATCTTAAGGTACTGCTGGAAGTGAAACTATCAGACTGCTGCATCTCTGATAAATGCTTACTTCTTTAACTTTTCGAAAGGTATTTTTCCCTGACTAATATTATTAAACTTGGAGTAATGGTGCAGAAAGATTCAATGGAAACATCACAATGAGACAGAGGTGTCATCCTCCAACAGTGCAACAGCAAAATTAGTCTTCCAACCTCTATTCTGATAGTGGCGCTCAAGAAAATTGCTTAAGATATACCCAGGTGCTTTACATGGGTTAATGTAAATAGCTCAGTGACATTACTAAGTGGCACCTCAGGGAATGATGTAAAACAAGTAATTCCCATATATTCCTCAGGGGATGTCTTTGTTTAGAAAAACTCAATATGTCTCATAAACTGCGAGCAAAGAGTTGATCTTCAAGGTTAAATGAACAATCAGCTTTTATGTGAAGAACAATCGGCACTGAGCTGGTGAAGTAGGCAGCCTACACTCTCACCAGGGAAATTGTTCTTTCGAGGTTCTAGTGGTGATTTAAGTGATTGGTGCGGCCTTATGTCTCTTCAGCAGCTGCAGCAGCAGCAGCAGCAGCAGCAGCAGCAGCTGTATTGCCTCACGTAAAAGCCCAGCTTGAGATCCAGGCCAGCACAGCAGCCAGGACGGTGAATATTCTACTATTGATTCTCACATCATCACAGATTCAGTTGTAAATATAAAGACACTATACCCCCACCCCCCTCCCTGTATGCTCGCTTTGCCAGAGATGTGATCAGCCCAAGTGGGATCTTAATGAACTCTGTTTCATGGTCGGCACTGAAGCCTGTTTTTCTAGGTACACAGCAGGAAGATGATCAGCCCTTCCCTGATGCAGACAGGTCTGCCCTGAAGGGGGTCTTGAAACACTGGGCTAGTGCAGTATTAGTTTTGCAGTCAGACAGACTAGAGGCCACATTACAGGGCTCACATTGATTTGATCTAATCTGCTGCTGGCCTCCAGTCTGGCATGAATGAGTTCCCTGAAGGTTGAGTTGCTGCCACGCAAACGACCCTGGCACATTAAACCTGAGGTGTGTGCAGGCGGTCGGGGTAATGGATGAGCAGTTCAGCTGCAACTTGGTTTAGCACTCTATAAGCACTCATCAGAGCTCCCTCTGCTCAACAGTGTGCCCTCAGCAGAGTACAAAAACAGGCACTGCCTATACAACTGGAGGCATCATCACCTCTGTGTTTCAGCTTCATACCTTGACCACTTTAATACAAATTGCCTTTTTTTATTCCTACATGTATAACTCAAAATATGAAGTCAGTAAAAAAAAATATACCCAGAGCAGCAGAGAAAAACTGAACTCAACCAAAACCTATCCAGCGCTTAATTTTCAGACTTTTTTTGCTGCTTAGGAGCTCAACAAATGTTACCATTTGAAGTTTTAAACCTTCTTTAGCTTGCAGTTAGAGGCCTCAGCACATTGAGAGCAAAGCCCATTATCTCGCTGTCTCTCTCCTACACAGAGGTTCTCCAACTTTACCCAGTAGTCTCTCACTTCCCGGCTCTGACAGCATTTAACTGTGATTAAGGAGTCAGAGTTCATGATGAGCTGCAGGCAAAAACAGAGAGAAACAGCAGAAGAAAGTAGCATGTAGCATGAAAGCTTCAGCTTCTAGAGAGTGCGGCTAAATTGTCTGAGGTGATGAAGACCCCCTGTGGGTTGTGGAGCGTAGGCAGTGAATCCCACACATGTCTGAAACTAGAGAAGCTGCAATCCAGCCCATTAACTGGTGTGGCCTGGGTCAGTGAGCCCAACAAGAGGACACATATACTAACCAGCTCGGACTCTCAGAGCTCATAATGCATAACAGTTGAAATGTGGATAACCTCACACACGGGGGAAGGTCCAATCCCAAGATGCTTGGTATAATCCCCTTGGCTGGAACAAAACGGATCACGTTGTGGGGTACCGGCAGATAGTAAACTTCTGAAGGTGATGTCCAAAGAATGGGCAGAGTGAGCCATCTTGGTGGTGCTAAGCTTTTGAAGTGTGCTCATGAGTCTGCATGATCATGTGCTGGCTGCAACCGGATTAAAAACCAAACAGCTTTCAGCAGCTGACTTCATTTAGAAGTTCTCCTGAACTTGGCCTCTTCAGCAAAATGTTTATTCTCCTATGAGGAGGAGTCTGTGCCACAGAAAGCTCCTCAAAGCTAAACTCCAAATGAGTGCCTGAGTCAAGCTTAAACAGCAGAATGTCTCTCACCATTCAAACGGCATCAGAGTGTTATACTTCATTTATTCAGCTGGATGCAACATTCAATTTGAATCACAGCTGGACTTTTGAAAAAGCTAGCCACTCGAGGTGGTTGGTGCAGACAGTCGCTTGTTTCTTTGCCAACTCCACCTGGGAAAACTACATCATTGCTATTGGAATATTTGGCACACAGCCTGACTTCACTCCCCACTGCCAGAGTCAATCACTGTCGCATAACTATTATTAACGCACACTGTTGACACTTGAGGAAGAACTTAACTCTGGCTCTGCCTCCTGAGAGAATTTACTCCTTGCTTACTCTTTAGCAGAGCTTGTGGCAAAGTAAAGCAGCGTGACTCATTGTCTTGACGATTCTCCTTAGTTGCCTCATGAAAAGAGTGCACCTCTGAGTTTCATATTGTCTGATTCTCGCTTTGTACCACTGGCTTTGTTATATTTCTTTTTTCTCTCTCTCTCTTTCTCTTTTTTTTTTTTTTTTTTTTTTTACATTGACAGATGAATTTTCAAATTACACTCCATGACTGGAATTAATCTCGGGCAATTCACTATTTCAAAATGTCATAAAGAGACAGGCTTTCTTTAAAGATTTTTTTAATGTTAAAATAAGTATTTTTTTAAGGAACAATGAAACAATTCTGCCTACAATTTAGCTGACACTAAAATGTGTTATATTCAGCTCTTCAGTCAATATAAGCTATTTGTAATAGGAGTTATTCAATAAAAGCCCGACTCAACATTCGGCTATTCATCTCTGCTCCGTGACTCGATGACGCCGACTAATAGAGTGAAAAGCAGATAGGACTTGCTACCAGGGTCTAGAGGGAAAGTGATGATTGTTGTGTAAAGTGGTAAATTTGCATTGAGTGATAAATGTCTCTCAGCTTTGTTAAACTTGCGGCTGTAAAAGCTGCCAATAATCTACAAGACACCACTGTCCCCTCCATGTTCTGCTGACACCTATTACACTGTTATTTATTAGACCTCAGAAAAACCCAGACACGACAAGTAAACAGTTTAGATACATCCCTTTGAGCTTGACAAATGAATTTCTAAATATACAGAAGAAACTGCCAATAGTCATGGGGGCAGTTCTGCTGAATTGGAATAACAGCGTGCTGCAGCTTGTGCTGTTGGGCGTGTCGTTTGTCCTGCCCTAATTCATCTTAGCCGAGCCCTTGTGTGTTCACATTCCCCTGGGGCAAAGAGCAGCAGAAGACCAAGCCCACAACACAACAACAAAACACAACACAAAGCAGAGACTCTCCGAGTTTGCTTCTTGGACAGTTCACTACAATGCACCATTTGCTCCCTCGTGATACCACCCTGCAGTTGGATAAGAAGTAACAAGATCTGACTGTTGCCTATTTGCAACCACAAAACTAATGAGTGAATAACTTAATTCTTTTAGGGCTATGCATTACTGATTAAAACGACTACCTGGGTTGTTTATCCTCTAGAGGATCTGATCATTTGTTCAAGTTCTATTCAGGATGTGAACCTGGATCAATACGAGCCCCGCAGGTGCCAGCCAGCTCGTCTGCAGTGCAGTTCTAACTGGGTTAACCAGGCCTGTGGTTGATCAAGACAGACAAGGCCAGGTCATCACACACTTTATTCTAAACAAGCACTTGAGAGTAATACGACTGAAATGAGCGGCGCCCTCTTTCTAATAAAACAGGTTGTGCTGAGCAGTAATGCAAGCAGCCTGTGAGATATGCTTTCACCTCAGTGCAGTAAACCAGTCACTTGTTCAACAGAACCTGACGTGGCTCATGAAAGCCTCTGGATCAGCAAATTGTTACACAGCCCAGTGCTCCTTCCAATTAATAATTTACCCTTCACCCTGTCCTGCAGAAAACAAGACTCTCTGTTTGCTCTCTTGCCACAAGACAACAACAACAACAAAAAAAAGCAGAGCAGAAGTGGACGTTTATCTACAGCACACACCAATACACAGTGACCAGAGTACAAATAAAGCCACAATTGGTCTGTGTCACAGACATAACACGCAGAAGTAGATCAGTCACGGGCAACGACGTAGCTGCTCGAAAAACAATGTCAACCCAATAAAACAACTGTTACCACACTTAATTTGCACACATTGATTTCCTATTTTCAATTATTAATTCTAATTAGGGTGAAGTCGGATGTGCCATGGGGCAACAGGAGTCGATGTGAAGGGGTGTGGTCACAGGGTGGAGACTGATGTACGCGCATATAATGCCAATAGGGGCAACCCCATCAGTATCACGAGGAAGACAAAGAATCATCAGGGCAATATTTCATGAAGCTTGCACTGGTGATGATACAGCTGTGTGTGCCAAAAATTCACATTTAGATACTTGTTTATACACATCAGGTTAATTGTGGTTTAATTTTCTCTGTGATATGTTTGGAAGAGATTGATCAATAAAAGTTTTGGGAAGATACACTTCTTTATCTATCAAGAATAAATCACATTGCCAGAATTATTTCATGAGAAGAGTTAAAAAAATATATTTGAATACAACTTTATGGGCAACGGTGTATTTCTATTTAATGCTACCTTGTACTGTAACTCTACTTACACTAACTCCACATGCTCTATATAAAAAACATCAGTTAATAAACATGACACATTTTTATAGAAAGAACTACCAAACGTAATATAAAGCAGTTAAAATTAACTCAACCCACTACAACAATAAAAAGTATTGCTTACATATTAATGCATCAATAATTGATTATCCAATAATATCATTCACTTACAGGGACCCATTCTAAAAAAATGAGTACATTTCTTTTTTATTCTTATATGTATGTATGAAATTAACTAAAGCATCAAATCAAGATGAGATGAATAAAACTTGGCATCATGGAAATCCTTCCTCTCATGGCCCCTGATGTACCCAGCTAGTGGTAAAACAGCTCAGTGCACTCTTTCACCTGCAGTGTTTTTTTTATTTTGAGTGTGGGGGGCTATTGTTGTGCCTCAGGTATCCTAATTAGAGAATTGCGTCTGACTTGATTTACATAAGTGGTCTTAATAAATGAGGCGGTAAACCAGAAAAAGCTGTAACACATGCTACTAATTAGCGCACCTCTTTGTGTATAGTGTCACTTCTGCAGTTATTCAGTAACACAAACAGAAAATTCAAACACAATCTATTAACACATTATGATTTAAGGTAAATATTACTATGCAAGCACTGTTTCTTGTGATACTGAACATGTAAATTTTTTCTCTCCAGACAAAGGAGACAGAAGCAGTCGTAGGTGAATCTAGGACTTGCTATCAGGGGGTGTAAATAGATTTGTAGGTTATAATGTAATGTAATGTAGGTTACAAAAGCAGCTTTTTTTCTGGTGATGCACAAAACAAAAAAGCAAAAAAAAAAAAAAAATAGCACTTGTGCAACATGTCGCACTATATAGACAATATTTTATCATGGAGCCTGCCGCTGTCAAGACAAACTCCTCAGAGTAATACACTGCACAGTACATTCCATATCACAGACAATAATGACTCTTCCTCTGCCTTTTGACATTCGATATTTCACTTCAGCACTTCTCACTTCATGGTGGGACAATAACTCTCTCCACCTTAACATCTCAAAAACTAAAGAACTGCTCTTAAGCCCCACCATAAAACACTGGTCCATTCATCCTCCCTGTCTCATCATCAAACGAGGGATGCAACTATTCTAGATTTTGAAAACTATAATGCATCAATTTATTTCACAACACTATAGGTGTACAAATGCTCCTTTTCCCCCTCTGCTGCTGTTGGTTTATGCTGCACTGAAAGCCCAACTCTTTACTTACCACTACTTCATTGATTGTAGGTGACAAAAGCACTCCATGCAGCTCAGCCTTTACAGTTACAAAACCATGACATTTTAAATCACGGTTAATAGTGACATTGGTTACACGCTGCATCCGTAGGTAGAAGTGGTCTTTCAGTTACCTTGGCATTACACTTACACAACCTCAGTTTCAATCAAGCATACCATGGACACTTACAAGCATTGCCAACAGAGACACAGCTGCCTGAAAATTAAATCACATGTCTGTCACATCTTCTTCTCCTGTAGCATTATTAAACCACCTCTGCATGGCGCCCTTTTCCCCCCATATGCTTACAGTAAACTCTTAAAGATAACTCATTTAGCCAACAAACTCATTGGTATTCCCACCCGTAGCTTACCCAATTGTGTCACCTCATGCTTTAAAACTCTCACAATCACACATGACCTAGACCCAGACTCCAAAACTACTTTGCCCCCGACTCCTTCTCAACGCAGGTATAGACTACCAATGTGTAGAAAGGCTTTATTCCTCCAAGCTTTAAATAAATAACCCCCTCTGAAGTTAATAGAAATCCATTCTATGGATCCATCCATCCATCCATCCATCCATCTGCACTTAACAGCAGTTAAATATAGATACTGTCGGTACAGCCCAGCTCATGAATATCACTTTAAAAAGATAAGTTGATTATTTAATTTATTTAAGATTTTAAATTTCAATGATTCCCTCTGATCTGCAGGTCAGATGTGAGCAATGATTATCAGAAAATCTGCAAAATAGCTTTTTTTACATGCTAATCAACCACATTCAAAAATATTATACATCTGATGAAGGCTTGGATGTCCATAGGATCTACAGCATGTGCCATGACTTCCTACCTTAAAGTAATAATTAAAGGCTTTAGTAATACCAAGTATTCAATCCTCTTTAGGCTCGGATTGTAGCTGTTAAAAAATGTTGCTTTAATCCTTCGAGAACTAATGTCAGCCTAAGTTCATGGCAGTTATATTATACTGCATGTTTCAAAACATCCACATAAATTTCACTCATGCAGCGTAATTGAAGTCACAGCTAACTATCACTATGCTTGGTATGTTGCAAACATATAGTTTTTCCATTTCTAACTCATGTGGTGAGCTGCCCACATTGATTGCTGTTGTTTGATCTCATAATTACCAATGCAAACAGAACCTGTAGATTTATTTTGTCTTTGTTACAGACTCAAAATAGTCAATAGTTGGCTGGGCTGCAGGAGAGTATTGAGATGTTGTTGTTGTTGTTGTTTTCTAAGTGAAAACTTGAACCTGAAATCTATCTGACACAAATTCAACAGCACAGCCATTGAGGAGATTTAAAGAAGTTAGAATAGAACAAAGATATTTGGGATGAGAGAAACTTCTGCTCCTAAGTTTGTTAGATTACGGTAAATGTTATCCAGTTTAAAGCTCTTCGCAACTTTGAAAGTTTCAAATCTTGGTTTAAATTTTGAAAAAAAAAGCGCTTAATACTCAAAAACTAAAAAACTAAACAAAACAAAACAAAAAACACTTTAAACCACTTAGTGGAGCAATTGAATATATAACTTTGAAATAAAGTGTTTGGTTCTTTGCTAGTAATGAACATTAACACAATCTACTGTGAAAATCCATCTCTAACCATCACCACAATATGCCGTGATATCCACCTGCTCTTTGTGCAGAGGTTATATGCATGGAAAGAAAGCATGCACACACACACACACACTCTGAAAAAAAACACACAGCTCAGGAATTCATATTTTCAAATTTAAAAAACTACAGAGAGAGGATGAGCTGATCAGCCATTAAAAGAAAATCAACCATTTGAAGTTTAAGGTTGTCGCTGTCCATTTCAGTTTTATTTAAAGTACCTAACTCCTAAGTCATAGCTATGCAGTCAGTAAAAAAATATTAAAATTGGAGTCAAAGTGCACTAAAACCTATCGAACAACTCAGAGGGGGTGTAAGAATGCAAATGTAGCTGGTGTTATGTTTCTTTCTGTTTGTGCGCCTTTCACCAGTTTCTCTCGGCGGAGTGTTTTGTAAGCAAACAGCCGCTGTCAGTTGTTTACTCAAACCAATGATTTTATGCGTCTTGCATGTCACAGTGTATGGATCTGTCTCTCACTGTGAACACAAGCATGATTTAGTTTAAAGATGGACAATCAGTGAGCCTATCCACCTACCAAATTACCTCCAACAATATAGAAACACACACGCACACACAAACACAAGGATAATTGCTTTTTAATGATCTCACATTATGCAAATGCTCATCATGAAGCCATAAATCTTTTGAGGAGTTTCTACCTGCCTGACCAGCAGTATTGCCAACAGACTGACACATTATATCATAGGAGAAAAGTTATCTGTTCAATAAAATGCCTTACTCCTGCTCATTTAATATATATATAATATACCTTAAAGTGTACTTTTAACTTTCACAAAACTACTGGCTGGAAATGTATCTAAAAATGGGGGGAATGTGGTACAGTAGTGTGTTTAATAACCTACAAAATTAGCACTGGATCCTGTGAAAAATATAAGTTTGAAAACCACAGCAGTGAGTAGTACTCAATTAGGTAAGAAAAGCAGAGGCACCAGATGGATAGATAGCATGGTACAGTATGAAAGGAGAGAAACAGGAAAACATCTCTCAGCCTTTGATTAACACAGAAAAACTGAAGATTAAGGGTTTTTCCTTTATACCATCATCTCTCCAGGATAATGCAGGACACTTTAGAGACTTCTCCCAAAAAGAGAAAAAGGAAAGGAAATCCTGGAGTTCATCTCAAATGAACTGCTGGCTCTGAAAGCAGTGTTGTTCTTTCAGTCTCTGAAACTCACTAGGCCCATGAATTATTCTCCCCGATTCTCAAAGTCAAAGTGAAGTGAAAAGTATACAAGAGCAACTTAGGGGAGTGTTGTGTGTGTGTGTGTGTGTGTGTGTGTGTGTGCAGAGAGAGAGAGAGAGAGAAAGAGAAAGAGTGTGTAAGAGTGACAAAAAAAGACAGAAAGAGAGAGGGAGAGGGAGAGAGAGATACTGTAGTTACGGCGGCTAAGAAATTAATCGAGCCATCTGGAAAGAGCAGGAGGCCTGACAGGAGCCTGTCAACATGGGGCATAAATCCTGAATCTCAGTCCTCAATGACGTTTACTGTGAGTGACGGAACAGCGTTTAAAATATTTAAAACAAGCACAACAATAGATTTAATCATCGGTCACTTCTGATTAAACTGAAGTTGTCTAGTTTAAGGACAAACAGAAGATACAAGAGAAAAGAAAAAAAATTTCCATCCAAAACCTTATTTCAGAGTCAAGGCAAGGACTAGTGATATTGATCCATGGACCTTAAACCTCTTTTTGTTCTGTGGCGGAGGGCGATTTTGTTATTCATATTACAGTTTGTATACGCCTGGAATGGAAGCGAGTCCTAGGAAACATGTCCCAGAATCATAATACAAGCTAGTGTTTAAAGTGCGAGGCTGACAGAATCACATGGTGTCAAGTTTCTTTGTAAATTTAATTTCTCAGGGGGGGGGGGGTCATCACTTTGAGGATGCGGGAACCAGTAAGTCAGCATTTTCTGTCTTTTATCCATCTAAACTCAATTGAAAGGTCTGAATGAAGTGCATGTTACAGGACATGATGAACTCGTATAGGTTAACATCATGTTGGCTGATGACGTCTTTGCTTTGTGTAAAAAGACAATTTCATTGACAGTGACCTTGTTTTTGTTGTGTGTGGGTTTTCTTTTTTTCTCTTTTTTCAGCTTTACAGCTAATTTTGGACCCGTTTTCTGCACAACACAGATTGGATTCTCATGAATACATCCTTGTGTCTGCTAATAATTACATTTCCTCTAAATTTTCCTTTGATCCTTATCATCCAGATGCCCTTTTGTCGATGTTTAGATCCCAAGCTACATCTCTTTGTTCCATTTAGTACGCTCTAGCTATGCGATAGCGTCTCTTTGCGTTTTGTCCTTTTCCTTTTTCCTCTGTGGCAAAAGCCACAAATTTAATTGAATTTCTGGGCTTTTAATGTCTGCATTACTCTAATCAGAGAAGAGGAGAGTAGACTTGTTTATCTCGACCTTGGTAGAATTAGCAGAGGGTATTGGTGGAGATGTTAATGCTTTGGGGGGAAAAAACCCCACAAACTATTCTGCATGATTGTAACCTGGGCTGGTATTGATCAGCTAGCCCAAGTTGTTGCTTATAAACACTCCACACACTGACATGCAGTTTAGCATCAGGGAGAAAGCGTATTCTGGTAACAAAATACTGTAAAGTCACTCCAAAGATACACAACACTGTGACTCACAGACAAAAGAAGTGATTTGTACATAGAACAACGCCCATCTAGACAAAAACAATTTATATGAGATGACCTAGCTTCCTAGTATTTTTGTGACTTTATATTATTAAGATGCTACAGCTGGAAGATTCATCAGTCACAGACAGTGAAAAGATAGGGCTGCCATTAAACTAAGGTGCAGCCATTCTACTATCTCCCACAAACAACATGCAATATAACCTTCTGAGAGGGTGGCACGACTGCAGGCAAGGCAGAAAGCAGTGGAATGCAAAATACAACCCCAAATACCCTGGGGCCCAGAGGCAAATTTGATTAAAAGTTTGTTTTTCTTCACTCTCAACAAACGGAGGAGCTCGTCGATGCGGCACTGACAGTTAATTGGACTTGGCAGGGCCATGAGTTCATTCGTCAGCATTGTGTGGGGCTTGCCTAGGAGGAGCAGGACAATCGATGTCCCTCAGGACGGCCTGTAATCACTGCAACACTCCAATGAAGTCCAGGGTTAAACATCAGGAGATTGCAGGTGCACCAGAGGATCTGAGAAAGACTGCTAATATGCTCCCACTCCCAAAGCAAACCAAGGACACTGCAACACAACACCCAAAGGACTGTGATGATCCCTAAGAACAGAATTACTCGTCAAACTATTATCCTCACCGAAATTATCATGGAACCAAGGTAGTGAGAGGTGACATGGGTGTCTATGAGAAATACTTAAATACTTACAAAACTTTACAGAGACATTGTGCAACATTTGATGCTACACTGAACTGGATGAACAGCGCCTTTGCCATTCCCACTCCCCGTAATGGACCATATTTTATGAAGAAAATAATTCTATTTTTCTCTCTGATGTCCTCCAGCTGGTGTGCATCAACTTTCTGTTAGCTAATGTTAGGGCTAGGTCAGTTAGTTCACTAGGACTGTGAGCTTAAAGCACCCAGGGAGTGTTAGTGTTTGTACTGGAGGCGTTTTGGACCACCAAAAAGAGGATATTTTTAATCCTGGGTGAGTGGGCAACCAGGATCAGTAGAGGCAGAGCATTGCAGAGGTGACACTGAGAGGACAATGGAGAAAGCTAAGAAGAAAAACGGAGAGTGATCGAGCGAGAGGTCGCCAGGCCAAAAATAAAACTTTAGTTGTTGTCAAGAGCTTTGTAAAATAAAAGGCTGAAAGACAGACGCCGAGTTGGGCTTCTTGTTGTTGGACTATTAAATAATATTATCTATGTCTTGTGTTTATTTGTTGTTGTACCTGAGCTGTTAGCAAAGTCAACTCATTCGCTTTTAATTGTTAGTAATGTAGACATCTTAACAATGCAGATGTAGCTGTCGATATTTACGACTGCGGTATTGCACTGGGGCACTTCCTACATTATGTTGCTTTAAAGTTTAGTCTAGAGGTTACTCGAATAGTTCTAACCTTAATTAATATTTTTTTTTCAGGTTTATTCCCAATCTCCTCTCAGGAAAATGTAAATTATGCTATTTTGGTCATTTTTTAGAGGTTAAACTCAACACAACAGGCCAAGTCGACACGTGCAACTGTTTATGTCACAAATATTACACAAACAGTTTGTTTTAAGGGATCACAAGCCAAAAAGGTTGAGGACTAGTGGCCTAAATCAGTGGTATCCAATCTGGTGGACAAGACTGTAAGATTATTAGGTTAGAACAGAAAGAGAAAAATATTTCTCCTACACAAATTCTGACTATTCTACAATCTTTCTCATTGACACTGCTGGAGAGACTTCAGAAGACAAAGCCAAGATGCGTTTTCACACCACAGCAGCTTAAATCAGGTGTGTGGAATTGATGTGGGTAGATGTCTACCACACACTGAAGTGTAAAAAAGGTCATCAAAAGCAATGATTAATAAAAAATCAGCTGAATTTTTGGAAACAAACTTCATAAACACGGCAATGGTCCACAAAATCTAGTGTGACTTATAGACTGTGAAATGATCCTTTGTTTTACATTAGTATTCAGGACATATCTTATCTCTCTAAACTGTTATCATAGCATTTCAGCTATTTTAGACACACTGACCTTCTCTTAAGGACAGAAGATAAGGTTTTTTAATGTCCTTATTAAATCAAGCCATCTATGCAGACTCTCGGAGCTGAGTAGTGTCGTCCAGGAGCTCTTCACTCTGTCTCTCTCTTACTGACTAATAAGCATCACTGTGATAATGACCGGGGGGACTGGATGTTGTGTCTGCACTATTCAAAATGATTGTATCATACTAACCATCACCACAATATGCCATGATATCCACCTGCTCTTTGTGCAGAGGTTATATGCATGGAAAGAAAGCATGCACACACACACACACATACACACATATACATTTTAGGCACTCTCCCAAAGGTAATGGAGCGGTGAGCTCTTGGGGAACAATAAATCCTGGTTAATGGGATGATACAAAAAATCTTCAGAGCAAAGTCAATCTGCATACTGGGCCAATGAGGCTTATATGTACAGAAATGTTAGAAAGATATGTATGTATGTGTATGTGTGTGTGTCAACTAGTTGATGAATGATACTAATGCAAAAACCTCTTCATAAGATGGTCGCTATCAGTAAGAATATTTGAATAATATTTAATTCATGATCACCACAAATCTGTGCGTGCGTGTCATCAGCAGTGGGAAAAAAAAGCTACAGTCAGCTACGGCGTGTGTGCCACAATTCATTCGATGGACTCGCCATCAGTCAGTTGAAGTCACAGCACAGTGATTTACACCACACATAAGTCACACTAGGCACAAACAGACATGCAGGCAAAGATCTAAGGGGCATGCTGCCACATCTCGAAACATCTCTGTCAGAGCTACAGCGGTGACAAACACACAGTTCAGTTTGTTTTGTTTACCAGGCAAAAAGCTCAACCCAAACCAACAAAATGTGTATGTGAAGTTCCTTCTAACTTACCTAACTTGCACCTTTAAAGCAACACCACTTAGAAGTTGCCGTTTTTTATATTTAGTGAGTGCATCACCCCCCTGTCATTGTTACGGACAGTTGTACTCATCTATTTGTTATGATCACATTACCCACAATCAAAAACCATCGAGTCGACAACTTTGGTAACAGCCAAACATCAAGCAAGTGCAACGACACAAGACATCAGCATCGGCAGCCAGATAATATTACTTAGTAGATCAACAGCAAGAAGCCCAGCTCGGTGTCAGCAACAAAGGCTCCCTGTCAGAATTAGCACACGCCTAAAAACTTCTTCTTCCTGGTGGTCCAAAATGCTCGTGGTTCAAACACCACTCTGAGCTCACACATAGCTTACAAACTGAGCTAACGGTAGCTAACAGCAGCTATAGTTTGCAGCAGTTTAACTATCCGAGATTTGAGGCGAAGCAACCGGTTGACCTCATAGTGAAAGCAAAAGACATTTTTGTTATGGAATTTTCTATCCTTAGGTAACATGAGGTCACGTGTGGGCCTCGAGGTCCTCAGCAGTATTAATTGTTTGTCTTTGACTAGGTGCCACCATATCTGAACACTGTGGTGGCCAGAGGCGAAGAGACCTGTTGCTGCCTTCTTAAACATAATAGATAGCTTGCCGTTGACTTTCCAATCTGCGTAAACAGACATCTGTGTCTCCAGACTATAATATGCTGACAATAACAATCCATTGGTAAAGACATTCTCTTTGACTAGTTCTGGTCGTGTAGTAGTACTTTGAGAGTGTCTCTAATTCTCCTTGGCCAAGCGTCAATAAATAATACAGCATAAGACATCAGAGGCTCCTGAACACTTTCTTCCTTCCTGACCTCACCATTGATCTTTGACTTCAGCAATTTCTCCACAGCAGTTTTCTATGTAAAATATAATGATTGGACCTGCAGCACAAAGTCACATGGTGCAGAAACAGACAGGCCACACAGTGGAAGTGACAACATTCCCCACTGTTGCTTTAAAATGTAATAAATGTCTTGGCTAGTAAAGACTTTAGTTATTAGTAAATCGGTTGCTAGAAAACACCTGTCCAATCAAAAACAATCTAGTGTGAGTGTTGACAGGAGGTGACTGTGGGATCATGAGTGGTAACAATTATTTCAGGAGTCGTGATCAATGTGATCAACTTAAAGGTGCCCTGTGGAGCCCTTGTAAACAAACAAAAGCATTGTTCATATTCAGTGTTAATCACCAAAACACATTGTGCTATTCTATTGTGTTTTTTAGACCTCGGGGTCTAACAAACCTTAGAATTGTAATTGGTTTGCTTTTCCCATAAAGCCTTTGCAAAACTGATTTTTAAAACATCTTAAATCATACATTGTTTGCTTCCACATTTACAAGCCTGCAGTCTTCTTCACTCTCTTTGTTGGCACATTGCTACATGTTACTGCCACCAATTGTCAATCAGAAATCTTCATTTGCCTCTATCAAATAAGGCTAAAAAAAAGCCAAATAGACACAACAGAGGCTCAGTCCTCACTGTAGCAACCCAGGGTTTGAGTCCAACCTGTGGCCATTTGCTGCATGTCATTCTCCCTCTCTATCCCCACTTCCCCGTCACACTTCAGCTGCCACTATACAATAAAAGTAAAAAAAAAAACATTTAAGTTAAGACTTTGTTGTATATTCAAACACGGAGAAATATGTGTGTTTCAGAGTCAGTATGCAGTTTGTTGTTTGTCGATGTGTATTGTGTTTTTTGGAAGATACAAATATAATCTTCCCAATTTACATTAAATAGTATTTTGATCAGTAGTCAGATGAGTCAGCCATATTCCATTACCTTTCACTCTTCAGTACTCGTTCTACATTTCCTAATAATGTTAGCTTTGTCAGTTTGTTCAGTGAATCACATAACCACTGTATCTTATAATTGTTTGTTTAAATATTTTATAGCAAATATCTACTCAAGAATACGTTCTTGTGATGCATTTTTACTTAGTCATGCATGAGGCTGTGTTCAGTGAGGAAAAATCTCCTCATTCATTTCAGTGTGACCAGTGAGTCAGGCACTGCAGTTGTTAGATCCTGTCTCAGAGTATTATAAACTGCTGTGCAGAGTTTTGCTGCCTAATAAGCCTTTAAACTCATGGATATTTTACTCGGGTTACTCAAACTGGACCTCCTGAACTGTATTTAATTGTCTCACCATTACCTTAAACAATACATCCCTACAAACACAGCCGCTTACATTGTTTTGTAGGGCTGTTGCAGCTGTGGGTCAGCAGTTAGAGTGGGTTGTCTACTCATTAGATGATCAGTGGTTCAATCCCTGGCTCCTCCAGTCTGCTTGTCAAAGTGTACTTAACCCCCAAATTTAACAACTGCTCCAGTGTGTGAATGTGTATGAATAATTAGCTTCCTGACTGATGAGCAGATAGCACCCTGTATGACAGCCAATGCCATCAGAGTATGAATGGGTGACTGAGATATGTCGTGTAAAAGCGCCTTTAAGAAGACTTGAAAGGCAGTACAGTCCATTTACCATTTTCAGTCTGAAGGCTGTCTACGATAATAAACATGTGTGAACTAGGTTAAGAAAAACTGGCACAACTGGCTCCGGTTCATCGGTACGATACGGAGTCAAGAAAGAGGTTATATCTCAATGAGCATGAACTCTGTACTGTGGAGAAAATAAATAACACTGTCACATGCTCAGCAGTATATAAACTGGCCGCAATTCTCCCCAGGAGCCCAGTGTACTATACAAAAACAAAGCTCTGTCAAGGCAGGAGGGCTTCATGGATATACTCACACAGAAACACACATACAGAGTAGTGTTCCACGAGGCACTATAGATCGGTCCATCTCAGGTCCCTGCAAGAAATACCATTGCCTGGGCGCTTTGATCTACCAAAATGAATGAGGCAGTCGGCATCGACTGTTATGAGCAGCAAGAAACCCCTTTCAGAACGATAGTTCGAATATTTATAGTTCTCCCAAAATGTCTTTCCTTACATGGTTGTGTAATGAGGAATTCAATTGATTTAGACTTCTTTTTTAAAGGTGGTGTGGAGATCCAATCTGACATCTCCAGTTTTTTTTTTGTTGACACTAGGCCATCATCTCAAATAAAAGTGACTAAAAGTTGCTTTTATACTGAGGCAGCCATTCAAAAGGCACACACACATATAAACATGCACAAATATTGAATGCTCTATCCGTAAGATTAATGAAGAGAGGCAGAGTTTTGAGAGAAAAGTATAGGGACATTTGGAGTGATGCGTTGATGTGCATCTCTGTCCCGTTCAGTGTAATTCACAGTCTTTTGGTTCTTTGACAGCGATGCATGTCAATGTCCTGCTGCTGTGGGATTGGAGAGGAACCATCTGGCACAGATGCACTTCGGAGAATAATGTGTAAATACTGTCGACGGGTGCCAGAGGGAGTCCTCACAAGGGTGATTTTCAAGCCAAAGTGATGTTTAACTGCATGTTTTTGGTCTGGTTACTCATTAATGTGATGCCTAAGCTGGTTGGGGCAATGTCATCTGCAATGAAATAAGCTAACAAAGCGAAGGGAAATATCTCTTCATGACCCAGCCCAAATTCTCACTTCAACGCAATGAGGTCAATATCTAATAAAAATCAATCACTGATTCAAAACGATTTAATAATGAATAATCTTGACAATTACCATAAAATAAGTAGCATATAGCCCTCCTGTCTGGTGCAATATCCCATAAGCAAGTGTTCATAGGCCACATTCATCAATTAACCATGTGTATAGCAGCCGCAGCAGTGGCTGCCTTCCCATTTGAATACATTAGGGAGGAATATGTTACCTCATGGACCACGGCTGACCAACTGCATTAGATTTGGCTATTAAGTGTGATAGATTTCCTCTTAGAACACAAAGGATGCTTTGTGGTTAACAAAGCTAAACTACTCCTTGGACTTTCTAGATACTTGTCTTGGTACCATTGACTTTTTGAATCTCTGCACTAGTGGGTGAACATTTCCACCACCAACAAGGTAAAGCGAACTTTAAGAAGGCATCAAGAAGAAACACTAAAAGCACCACATTTATGCACATTTCTTCTCCCTGAGCACCGGGAACATATCATTATCCAACTGAAGCACATGAAATCAATGACAGTGCTTCGTTGCACCTAATATTTTACAAGTGACGGCAGTCATAGCTAAATATACCTTGTACATACAACATCTATCTTTATCATTCTCTTTATTTGAAAGCTGTTATTACTGTAGCATATAGTGACCCCGGGTGACAGACTCATCAAAAGGGATTAATCATGAGTGCTGAAAAGTACACAAGCATGGGAGCCAAATGGCTAGGTCATTTCTCTGCAACTTTAGAAAAAAAAAAGTCTACTTCAAACCCAAGAAACTCATAAGATTCTGAAAAAATGTTATATGGTTTTTGTTCAATAAACTCATAATATTCTACACAGATTTGATTTTCCATTTCATCTCATACTGTGCTGTTCTTTTTACAGCAACATATAATATATTTGTTGCAAACTACAACCCATAATATCACTACTTTTGCAAAAATCTAGTACTATATTTCAGTAGACTAAAATTACTAAAGACATACTGTTCAGTCCCATAAGCAGAGCTCCATCTATCTGAATTGGCTTTGCTAAAATTGCTGCTGTCTCTGTTCTATTCAGTCTAATATTTTTTCATCCGTTTTTTTTTTATATTTACATGATATAAAACCCTGCTGAGAATAGTGTTGTTTTCTCAAGACCCCACTGGCACAAACAAAGTACACACAATGGCACAAGAAGGCAAACACAGTACATTTCAATATAAAAAGAGACGAAGTCAAAGCAACAGAAAACACGAGCACAACAGAGGAAAAACTGATGAAAAATAATCCCCAAACATTAAGATGTACATCTCAGCCCCGAGCTGTTAAATGAAAAAGTAAAAACTAATTTCATGACATGTGATCAGACCATGTTCCACAAACACAACACACAGCACCAACCAACAACAGCAATTAATCTTTCATCAGTCTTTTGGGAAAACACAACCTCAGCTCCGAATGCTCCAAATCCACATGTGATAAATGTGGAACAAGACAGCATTTGCAGACAACAGTCAACAGCAAACATCCTGTTTTGTTTGTTTTATCTGTAGTCCACATCTACCCTTGTGCCCTTGAGATGAGTCTCAGACACCCCAGGACTCAAGGCAGGTCACAGAGCAGGCCTGGTCTCAGTGGGATTGCTGCCTCAGGCCAGGGAAGAGGATGAAATGTTTTCTGGCTACAGCAGGTGGACAACAGCGGGTGTAAAACAGGCAGTATCTTTCTTCAGCCTTCACCACTGCTCCCAACACAACTTACTGAATCTCTCCCACCTTATCGCCTTCTCTTTTCTGGCAACAAACACTCCAACTCTTTATTTTCACCACCTGACCCATATACAAAACTGCTTCCTGGTGGGTGCTGCTCCAGAAACGAGGTCCAAGCCTTTGATCCAGCTCCAGATCACTGGCTGAAAGGCTGTCACTTCAGCTTTAGGCCGCTCAGCATCCCACGGCAGCTCTTCATCTCCAAGCCTGGGCGACACACTTTTTATCACATTCATACATCCTTCATCATGTGACCACCTCATTCTGCCCTCTCACCAGCTACCATGTCAGGGAATTGGCTTTTATGTGAGCACAAATAACTCAACTCAAATATAATACCTGTAAAATAAACAGCAAATAAACCACGGCACTGATTGTGTTTGAACTGTGCTTTTTCAGCCTATGTGAGCCATATTATGATGCTGCATTCACTTACACGAAGACTACTGAAGCTAACATCACCGATTTGAGCTGGGGAAAGTAAAATTTACAGTGAAAGACAAAAAAAAAACATGCTGAACCATTTACACGAAGGAAAAAGAGGGCAGATTTAATTTAGAAATTGGCACGCATTCCTCATTTCTACAGATGAAAGCTCGTAAATGAAAAAGCCTGGAATCAAGCCTGGTATGGAAATCTAAAGTTATGAATAATGCCTCTGTCTCAATCATCAAGTCTGTTTTAATAAGGTGAATTAGCCCAGCACCTGCAGGCTGCAAGGCACACACGGCTGCACTCCTAACCAACCAAGAGCGGGACAAGAGTCTCTGGGGGCCCTGAACCTCACATTCTTCCTATTGGACCCTAACCGGTCTGTAGGAGTGAGCAGTGGCAAACAGCTCAGACTTGTCATTTATGTCCATGAATCCACCTCCACTGGGCCGTGCTGCAGCAGGAGCAGCTGATTTACACAGAGTTGCTAATCAGGAAATGGCTCTCTTGCTAATGAAAACTCATAGATCTATACAATAACACTGCTGATATGATTTTAGCTCCCATTACTCATTCCTAAATATGCGATAGGGAATAAAAGTTAAATGCTACAGAGAGCAGACAGTTGAAGTTAAGAATTTGGGGTCAGAAATGTCGACAAAGAAAATGTTGCTTGGGTCATAGCTATCTGGAAAAAAAGAGCCTCTGCCTCTGCAGAGATAAATATCACAAAGGAGTAAATAGATTTTTTTCCCGGTTGGCCTAAGTGATTCTCCAGCATTTAGCTGATTACAGGGTGGATATGCCTAACTCCACTTTCCCATCTCTCCTGGAGCCCAGCTCTGGGAGCTGTGAGAAAACCCAAGTTGTAAATAGAAAGGCCAGCACAATGGTTGGTTTCAGCTTGGCATTGATTCATCATTCCACTGATCAAGTCATAGGCACCAGTCTAATCATGATTAAGACCATAACAGAGAGCTCGGTAGACACAGGGGGGGATGCAACCATCCATCCATCCGCTATATTCATCAAGCAAATCACTTCCACTTCCAGCAAATGAAAATGAATTCATTGTGACTTACCTGTTCCATTGGCTGTGTTTGCTAAGAAGAGAGGATACAAAGCTAAGCAGCTTTGAGATAGACGCACATTGAGGCAAAACAGTTGTAGGATTCAGTAAATTCTTATGGACTAACTGGCTGTGAAAGCCATTTAGGAATAAATGAGTCTAAGTGACTAAATGCAGGTTTAGGAGTAAAGTGCACTCACCACTAGAGCAGTCCAGTCCGCCCCATCCAGGCTCACACTGGCATGTATCAGGAGACACACAGCGACCATGGACACATTCCTCTGTACAAAGAGCTGAGACACACAGAGATGTTCCCTCATCAGTGTAGTGTACAATTGAGTTGACACACACATTCACACACACAAGCAAAGTGTAAAACATCATTAAACCACCAATTAACAGCATAATGAAAAGCACCAAGATAACAGCTGAAAGAAAATGGGCCATAAAATTGGACACTCAATATCTCTCTAATACCATCAAGGGACTAAATCTTAACCATGGCATTCATATTTAACATCCATCTCCACTACTTGACGCTGCGCTAAATGATTTTTTTAGTAGATTGAGTCTTTGGTCAACATCTCCGTCTAGCACATGGCTTTACTTCCCGCAATGAGCTGTTATCAGCAGGCGGAGCCATGAAGGAACAAGCTGTAAATCCCTTCTAATTTGATCAGCTAGTGCTTTGTCATATAGTGATGCTTTAATGTAGCAGGTCCAGGCACACTGCAGTGTTTACTAAGTGCGCAGTTTTCTTGATCATTCATATTGAGCAACACAGCACCCAATTGATTGGGTCGACATCAGTATGCCTGGGAGCATGCTCACAAGAGTTGGAGGTTTGGTTCAGCTGGATAATAAAGTGACCTACATGGAGTTTTTTTTGTTGTTTTTTTTGCCACAGTGCCAGTTTTTTGTATGTGTATGAAGCCAAGAAAGAAAAGCCTAAAGAAATGAGCACTTAGAGCATGAATAAATCTGTGGCAGCCAAGGTCATATGGGCAGCAGGGTTAAGACAGACAGGCTCTTATCTAAGGAATGAGACAGTCAGGCCAATATGAAGAGAGAGAAACCCCGCCTGATGGGAATCAGCAGTCCACTAACACGGCCTGTGGAGGGATGATACACAGTCCAAGGGCAGTAAAACAGACAGCCTTAACTGATCAGACCTCATCCAAAACCTCATCCAAGTTCTGGTTCTGTTGTTCTTTATTTTGTCCTGTTTATGATCAAAAGTGCAGAAAGGGGCAGCAGGACAGCATCTGTGTTTCTTTTTTAAAACAACATAAGCCCTCGGGCAATTTTGCAGCTCTGTGTTCAACACTATGGCGCTCATCCTGCAGGTAGAGAGGTCAGCAAAGAGCTGGATGCATGCCTGAACAGTGCTACTATAGATTATCACTCAATCAGGCTTCGATTAGGATCCACCGCCTGCGGAAGAGGTGCAGCAGAAGAGGAGAAAGAGTAGTGAATCCCAAACACTCAGGAGCCTGCACTAATCGCAGAAATGCTCCCATGGCAGAAATGGTAAACCAGAGATTGAAAGATGATTTAGGGCAGGTTTCTGAGCATCAGTAGGCTGGCAGAAAAAAAATGTCTAATTACAGTAAGACAGCAGAAATAAAGGGTTCAATGTTTGTGCTGACAAAGGGTGAGAAATTGACTACATGTAATCAATGAGTCTACCGTATGCATGTATGTATGTATTCAAACAGAAGAGGAGACAAATTCAATGTCACCACGATGAGTTGGTTTCGTTTACTTTCAATCAGCAAATTCTGATCAGCGAGAACAGGGAAATGCAAATGTGTCACATCCCTTAGAAAAAAAAAAGAAATATGGAAATGAAGTTTTGAATATGGGAGAAAGGATAAAGCACTCACTTCTCCTGAGATCTGAACCGGTGTACTGAAGGGATGGCATAATAAAGTAGGAGGTAGGTCTTTCATTTTAATTGAAATTCATGAATCACTCTGCTTAACTCATGTCTAAGGAATCTGTTGGAAAATTGAGTCTTTCATCTAGATAAAAGGCTAATCTAACTCATTATGCAGAGGTGTTATCAGAACGAGGAACAATGGAACTAATTGGTGATTGTCATGCAGTGTTAATGAATTAAATATTCTTGCCCAGTCATACTACAATCTTTTAAAATGTCTGATAAAATACATCTGTATAGTCTGCATTATTCTCCCTGTTTTTCGGAGAGCTCTGCTGCAGTGAGGAACAGTACAGAACAATTCAGTTTGTTTAGGATTTTTGTAAAGGTGGTGTTTTGTAGAACACTGGTAGTGAAAGTAAAGTGAAATAGAAAATAGATATGTAAAACATTGTGATATAGCTGATAGATAAATCAATCCAAAAGATATGCCTACAGAACATATCAAACAACGCTCTCCAAGCTTCTTCCACATGCCTCCGTCTAACACAGCAATGATTTATTTTAAAACCATGTCTTTGAAGCCTTAAAAAATGCAACAAAGCCAAAATGAAATCAAAGGCACCAAATTCCTTTCTGGAGAAAAAAATCTCATCATCTCCTGATCATCAAAACCCAAATGTGAAATGTGCTAACGTATTTCTGCCTGAAACTTTATGAAGACCTAACTAATTTCGCCGCCAAAGTAATTCATAGAATTATATTGCACCACTGGACAGGCAAGAGTCATGCAGGAGTCATCTGGCCTAAATGTTCTGCAAAAAAAAAAAGTAGGACTCATAGCCCTGCAGAGTCTGTCAGCTTCTGAAGATATTAGGAGCTGTTGTCATTAGCGAGTTCCCCCCGACTTCCTCGTTCACAACTGTAATAATCATGCTTATTAGGAGGGAAATGAGTTCCTCACATCGTCTACATGGGCTAGTTACAGATTAAGGTAATGACACCAGATCAAAGGTCACAGAATTAATAATGAACTAGTCAGAAACTTTGAGCACTAATTAGAGTAACAGATCAAAGTTCAACTTATGGTGGAGAGCTGTGAGAAAATGGAACAATCATATCCAATAGACATGATGAAATAAAAGAACAGACAAATAAATAAATAAAAAACATCCTTGAAGATATTGTTGTCCATTTAGTGTCAGAAGTATTTTTTTTTCCTGATAGTGATTTTGATTCATTCAAGGTCTACACATCCCGAGATTCATTTAACTGCCTTCATTGAAGAACGATGGAAGTGTTGATATGGCGCCATGACAAAAATAAAGAGCAGGCTGGATTAAGAGCCAAATACTCTTAAAGCATTTATGACTTTTAATGAAACAGACATCATGAAAAAATCCACAGAAAACTATCAATACAAAAAAAAGTGTCCCGAAATTGACATCTTGAGTTAATTTGAGGTCAATATACTGTATAATGCCCCCTTTTGTCACTGTATGCAAAACAGCTTGGGGAGTACAAATCTCTTAATCCTGGTAGTGAGAGTGCTAGGATTAAAAGGGGTGAAACAGTTTGCAATGGCAGCAGAAAGCAAAACTGCCCTCTTGGCCCCTATCAACTCAGCCTTCCCACTTCACCTGAAAAAGGGTTAAAGGGGAGGGTAGCTGGAGTTGGTGGAGTTTTCACTCTCAGCCTGACATGGTATCAAAAGAAAAGCATACAAAGGGAAAGGCAGATTTGAAATGCATCTCCACCGTTTGCAGATTCACCGAGTTCACACCCTGAAAAGACTGTTAATGAACAAATAGCTCCATTGACAGTCAAATGGTTAATGAATACATTATTGATCAATCTGCGCCTCCTTCCTCAAGACCCCCGGATAATCACACAGCTCTTTTCTTTGCTGGCTGTCTTCCCGGTGCTCTGCTACCCTGAGGCTAGTAGAGCCTAGACAAGGACATGCTCGGCTGTGGTCAAAGAGCATACCCACATGGCTATAGTCACTGTATCAGTAACTCCCCAATGTTGCAAAAGATCTAGGAAAATATTAAAGCGCGATTCTCATCTCATTTAAAGGGAATAAAACATTAGAGAAGGCGAGAATATCAAAAAAACGTAACTCTCAGAAGCTATATGTTCTGTCTTTATTTGGCCAACATGCAAAAATATTCAGTTTGATGTGCGTGAATAAAAATAGAAATCAATGACCATTAATGAAGCTACAGAAATGACAGTGAAGGATTGTTATCAGCATATTGCTATAGTCCAATTTTAATGGCTGCTACTCTTTTTATGTTATTGAATTCTGGTTTTATGGTGGGTGCTATACCTACTCAGTCTGTAACCAGGACTCTCTCGGCTCGTTAATTTTTCTCATTGTTATACAACTTCGATGAAATTACTCTTGCTGGAAGAGTAAAGCAGAGAGCACAGTAAGCTGTTAAATACGGTGCCTTTGTGTTAAATCATGCTCTATCATCTTAGACTGAGTAAATTCACATGGATGGTGACATTTTAACACAGGTGGTCGTGGTGCTGTTTTATTGGGTGTTTGTGATAAAGAGGATCATACTAAAGTGGAGGCGACAGAGGCAGGCCGAGTGTCAGCGAGCCACCTACACTAACGATCAATCATATTGCCTCTTTTCCTCCAAATGTCTAGCAGACATAGCGTGAAATGTCATCATCAAGGATAAAGGAGTTTAATAAAGGATACTCACGAACGCACAAGTCTCCGCTCTCAAAGTAACCAGGGCAACACTGTGAGCGGCGCCTATACATGGTCCTTACTCCCCGCCGGTAAGCCGTCTTATAGCTGATCCTGTAAAAACATACACCCAGAGACGGTTACGTGATGTGAAGTCTGACCCTTTCTGAAGGGCAGAAAAACATACAAGGTAAAAGTCAGTTGCACCATGACTTTTTGTTGTTTAAGTTCCACAAGAAAAAAAAAATCAAGCCTTTGTAATTTTGTAAAAAACACAACATAAAAATCAGTATTTTGGGGGCGACTCTGTGTACTTATTTAGTTGGATGCCCACTATAAACCTTAATAGAGTAATTAAAACATTTACTGTGAGATGATTACAGTCAGAGGCATCCTGGCTCTGAACACTTCACTGTCCGCCACATTAACAAGGACATTTACTGTGGCACAGACTTGGCTCTGATTTTGGGGGACAGTAAAGGGCGAGTCCCAGATGAAACAAATATGAAGATAAAAAAAGGAGACTGTTCCGAACTTACCTGTGCCTTGTGCATTTAAACCAGTTGAGGATGTCTGTGCATCTGGTATAGTAGATCTGATCAAATGGGTGAGCGTAGGACTCCTGGACAGTCACGGCGTAGCTAAAAGACAGAAATGTTAAGGCACCAGAGGTGGAAAGAAGCAGTGTACTTGAGTGGAGGTAATTTTGGGGTGATTTTACTTTACTTGACAGCAGCTCCACTACATGTCAGAGGGAAAATAGTGTACTTTTTGTGCCACTACATGTATCAGACAGCTGTTTCAGATGAAGATATCACATTAAAGAAAAACTTGATAAGCTAATTGATTTCCAAACTTTTTGATTTGTGACCTTTACCCTATTAACCTTAACCCTATTTCCCCACTAAACCTTCAGATGAATTTTACTTAAATAACTGTGTGAGGCCCAAAATAGTCAAGGTATTTTCTTTCCTACCCCATTCTTTTTCTCAGATTTATCATGTGGCCAAACCGAGTGGCACCTCTGTGGTTGTGAAGTGAAGTCAATGCCAAAGTGCCAAAAACTGCAGTTTCCTAAAAGCCACTTGAGGCTGGCTACTGGACAAGTCTCTATGTTAAAATGTCCAACTTCACAGCAGAAATAAACATGTTTACAGCCTGGTACAAAAAACAGTTTTGGTCTTTATAGCTAATTTCTTCATTTATGATAACTGTACTGAGGCCGAATTTCTATTGAACTCACCTGTTCAAATTATACGAAAAATTTTAAGGCTTAAAGTCATGCATAATTAACAGCGTGGCTGCTTTGATTGACAGGTGGCTAATTTGAGCACCCACGTGTCATTCAGCCAACCTCAGCTCCACACACGGTCTACGTTTTTGTCCATCTTTAGATTTGCCGGGAGGTGGCAGAGGCAGGACTAGAGGACTGATGGCGGCAGCCAGAGCGACCACACTCAAACTTTTCAACAGCTCTTCAGAAACCTATGGGTGACGTCATAGATACAACGTCTATATTTTATACTGTCTATCGGCTCAACCCAACAAGATTTGGAACCACTGGTCTAAACTATTTAACCAGTATATAAAGTAGTTAAAATGAGCCTTACTATCTAAAACAATAAAATACTACTGACACAATGATTGATCAAATAGTTTTACTTTAATACTTACTTACTTAAATAGTTTATTATAATACTCTGATGATAACATATTTGACTATGGTCCATTTACTTATATTTTTACGTTGTTGTACTGGTTCTTTTACTGAAGTAATGGATCTAAATAATGGTTGGAACACAGATTTTCATGTTCCTTGTAAATGGAAAAAAACAATAACAGCACTGAGGTCTTGTCACTGGATACGGTCCAAATAAAAGTAATAAAATAACTTTGATCTGCAAAGAAAGGACAGCAAAATAAAGGAGCTTTTAGGTGATTCATGTTTATGCAGCCAGGGGCCGTCTGAGGATATTGGAGGACCTCAAAGCCATGAACACAGCTCACTTAAGGAATTCATTTCGATGCCAACAAGGTGGAACCACGATCCCTAAGTACCCTCACCTTGGTCAGGCAATGATCCAGATAATATATCTTCACAGCTTTCTTTCCTCCCCTTTGCATTGAGGATAGAAATTATTCCTGCTTATTTCTCATAAGTGACACTGCCCAGCACAACCAATAATTATTCAGGCTCTATGGCTGTCATGATTGATTGGGATGAGAGTACACTGATCAATTTGCCTGCGTATTTCATTTGAAGCTGCAACTCCTCCCATCTCTCAGAGCTTGGCGACTTGAGCTGTGTGAGATCGATACTGCTGTATGGACTTTGAGAATAGACCTAAAACTTTAGTTAAGAGCATGTACAGCAGGTATACTAAAAAAGTTCCAGGATCGACAATGTCAGTCCCGGGAACTGGGGCTGCTAAACTACAGCAGAGTCTCTTTCAAATCTAAAATTCAATGTACTCTGGTAAACACAAGAGGATAATGCTCACCTCTCCCAATGGCTGCAGACATTAGGGTCATCTGGGTTCAGACTCCATACACTAGCGGTCAAGCCCAGAACAAGCAGCAGGGCCAGCAGGGCAGTAGATGACCCCATTCTTCACTCTGAAGGGGGGACAGGGAAGAAAGATAGATGGTTGTGCTCACTTCTCATAGAGGCCTATTTGTACTGAGTACTGAGTGGGACAGCTCCAGTAATGTAATCACCTTTGAAGTAGCCTAGTTTTTGAAATAGGATTGTCAAACCACATGGCCATGCTTGTTTAAAGGAATAGTTTGACATCTTGCCAGGAATAACATGACAAAAATGACTCAACGCTCTCATGAATGTATAGTAAATATAAAGCTTATATTTAGATTAGATTAGATTAGCATAAAGGCTGGAATTGGTCCTGTTCAAAGGTAGCAAATCCACCTCAACCAACACCTCTAAACCACACTAGATCGTTTGTTTAATGTGTGCAAATAACAGTGTAAAAATGACTTCAATAAGTTTTGATAGGGATTACAGTGTGTGCAGACTAGTTGGGTAATTTCCTACTGAGAACTTTATAGGCTTCACAGCAGTGTGCAAAAAGGGAATGGAGAAAGGCCATGTGCGTTAAAATGTTTGAACTTAAATGAAAGATTCGTGCTTTATGAAATCATAATGTAAATGAAGGAGGGAAAAGAACCAGAGAGAGAGAAGCTGTATGTAAACAAGTGCATGGTTAGTATACATTACTAGCAAGCCATCAGCTAATAGCTTCCCCAGTCATTGTGCAAAGCAAAACTGTTTCCTGGCTGTAGTTTGACATATTGACTGAAACTTACATCAATCAACTCGCTTTTTATCTCGTCTACTTCTTGCATGCTTTTTCCAATGTGTCAAACTGTTCCTTTAAAGTCGTTCTGGAGCTAGGATTGTTAAAATACATGCCCACACTTCTTCTCTCACATATTCTCCTGTGCATTTCTCCTTCAGTAAGACCTTCACATGTGCTCCCCTCAGTATGTGGCTGCAGAGATGAAACCTCCCCGTGACAGTGACAGAGATGCTGATTTGTTTGGACCAGCAGGTTATTTTATTAGATGTATAGGCAAAGGAAGAGCGTGTATGAACAACAGACATGACAGTGATGGATTTGCTACATGTCCAGGTCTTACCTTAGCAAATCACTACCAAAGATAAAGGATGCATAGATGACACATCTGACTGACACACAACATATCTTATACTTTAGGCTAATGCCTGGATGCCATTGGGTGTAGCATAGTTGATACTCTAAAGTATCGAAACAGAAAACTCACACATTGTTGTGTTACAAACACGAAAATACACATAAGGAACTCATCTATATATATTTGTATCACTCAAAGTGTAGCAAATAAATGTAATAGTGTGTTTCCATGTATTTGTGTGCCCTGCATGTGATGCGGTGTGTTATAGAGCATAAGTTCAATATTTCTGAGCGACTGTATCCAATAACACAGGCATTCACATGTTCAGCTAATCTACTGCATTGATAGCCGCATGTAGTTCACTCACGTGAAAGAAAATCAATCAGACCTCCACTTCCTCTAAGTAGCAGTTCATCTGAACAGGCAGAGGTTAAAGTCATGTTCATTTCCTTAACAGGATGATTAATCAAGATACACACGTGTTAAAGGGGTACAGCTGCTTTCATATTCAGGCCCTTCTCTGAAACAATCCTGTTAAATACTACAGGGACTCTGCTTAATTGACTAGAAATTTTTTATTGCCCCTGTGATTAGACCACCACCCTCAGTCATTTCTCTGAATGGCTCTGGAAAAGTGGAATGCCTCATAACTTGTCATGTCACATTTGTCAAAGCTCACAAGTTCTCAGACAAGCTGAGGCCGAGAGGTGATAAAATTAGGATTATCCAGAGCGAATTCTGGCAAGATAGCCAGAACAAGTAGCTAGAGGCATGTGACCTAAAGCTCACCTAATCCTACACCCTGTGGTCCCTGGGTGTTTTTTTGTGGATGTTGAGGGGACTCTGAAAGCACAAAGTGACAGAAGTGCCGCTGTGCCCAGACACACACACACACACTCGCTGGGAGAGGTGATGACAAGTCGCAGATCTGTGGGAGAAAAGAAAAATAATGAGCTTATGATGACACACAGAAGACACATGCTTCCTGGCTTGCTCTCGCACGCATGCGCGCGCACAATCTCATAAATTTCTTATGGGATCAAGAATCTCAACAGGGGTATAGTTCACAAAAGCGGCTCTTGAAAGGCCAATTTACTCTGCACAGCCTCCACATCCGACCACACAATTTTCATTCCCTCCTACCTGGTATCCACGGACATACAAAGTTACACACGGGGATAAAAGCCTACATTAACTCAAGAGATCCTGATACAATGAACTCTGCTCACACTTCAAACACTACAAGTGGCTTGTCCACAATGCAACAAGATCGCGTTATCTGTACTCATTAACAAAGCTTGCACAGGGGTTATTGCAATAATAATGGAGGCATGAACAGAACATTGATGTGTTTGTCATCTCTCTCTCTCTGCACACAGCACTTAATGATGAAGGTCAGAGGGCGGGTTTGAGATTCTTCTGCCCTTAATTTGCTGCAAATTCTGAATTAACAAGCACAACAAAATAATACAGTTGTTTTTGTTCAGGGATAAATAAATAATTCAACATTTTTTCTTTTGCATGTAAACTGTTGCTAAGACACAACAGCTGGGTGGACATTGAGACCTAAGAATGAATTCATTATATCTCCGGCACTCACAAATAAGATCATTTACAAATCTATGTTTAGTAACCAGAACTGAATTTAAATGAACTTACGAAGATAACATCATACTGTTAGTTTACAAAAGTTAGCTAAACTTCTACAACAGCAATCTGTCAGTAGAATGATAGTAACATTAGGATTGGATCAAATTTAGCAGCTTTGGTTAAAAAAAAACAATCATCAATCCACCATAATCTGCAAGCACGACACACGCAGCATACATCTTCATTGTCTAAAGTCGTCAAAACACAAAAGACTGCAGTTATCGTGCAGAGATTTCATAGCAAATCTCGCCCTGTTAAATCTGTTCACAATCTCCTCTACCTTCACTGAGGTATTTGTGTGCAGCACAGCATGTTTCAGGAGAACAGGCTGGTGACTTTAGAATGTCAAGGACAAGAAACTCCTTGATATTTTCTGCCATGTCCTTTGGTGTCGATTTTAACATTTGAATGTTCAAAAGAAGACAGATTCACTTTTAATAATGGTACTGTACACTGGATAAGTGAACCTCTGCTGTTGATTCTGCATACAGCGAGTGTGAACAAAGAGCACAGCGTAGGACAGGCAAATCGGATCAATATGACATTTATCATTTTGGGCTCTCCTGTATGCCTCTGCCCTGTATCTGCCAACATCCACGAAAAGAGTTTGTTTCTGTTTTGACATCAAACGTGTTCAGTTTACACCAAACAAAATGTTCTCCGGAGACCTCATTCCCCCTAAATGAATTTCTCTCCTGTTCCTCGCCACTTTGATTACTGAGACTATGAAACCCTCTCGGTTGCTGTGCTGCTGCATCTGACAAACTGCTGAAATAGCAACATCTTTTAGGCTATTGATGGAGACACAAATGCAAAGCACAAGAGGCAGGATATAGCGTTAAGGTGTATGTGAGGATAAGGACTTCTGAAACTTGAATGAATACATCTGAATCTCATGTGTCTGATGAAAACATTGACATTAATGAGCCAGAGTCACCTATGTCCTCAGTGCTACCTATCAGCAGAGATGTGTGTGATTAAAGTCGTGTGTCTTCAGTGTGTTACTTATTAAAGTGCAATGCAATTAACCATCCTGTCTCCTGGCTGACCAGAACATGCACTCTTACATGAATGATGTTCACCAGGCATGACTGACTGGCACAAGTCAGAAGCTCACCTCCCATCTATAGATCCCAGCTGCTTCTTTGGCTCATCTTAGTGCTGTAGGTGCTCATTTATCACAATGCTCAGTTTCGACTTCCACTGTGTTAATTTACATCTAAATAATGGAAAGCAGTCAACGGAGACATTGCTTGGTATTGCTATCTTGTTCTGCAGCGGCAGAGAGAATGCCTGATCAGTTGTGCACTTCTGTGTGTAACATGTCTTTGCACAATCAGCCTATTATACCTCCCCTAAATTCAAGCAGAGGGTTCATATGCAGTTTTTTATGAGAATTCTTCTAGCCATTCAATCTATTTTGTAATCACTACTGAAGGATTCCCAGAGCAACCTAATTTGGAGTGATCTAAAGGTTACAGGTGTAACTACGCAGCACAGAGTGCCAATGAGATAAGCCCCACTGCTGGCCATCCCTGTCTGCTGCTGGGGGCTGTGAGTCATTAAGAGTCAGGCCTCATTAGAGAGGCCATGGTGTGGTGCATCACAGACACTGCTTCCCCTGGCTTCAGCCACATACCTGAGTGTCTGATGTGTTAGAGGCCAGGAGGAGAGGACAATGACATGTCGGGAGACATGCTGGTGTCTGACAAATGGAGCAAGAAAACAGCACAAAACCAAATCCTGCTGCTACCGGCCGCAAAAAATGTATCTAAAAGCTCCTTGGACAGCATTTACGCACAAGTTGCAACTGCACTGAGTGGTAGAACGCACTGTACTTAAGTATAATTTAGAGGCAAGGGTAGTGTTTTTATTTTCTGCAGTTTACACTTACACCGAACTACATTTAAGAGGAACATTATGTTTCACTCCAGTACATTTAACTACCCAAAAGTATATTGTTAAAAGCTCCACTTTAACAAGCTACAATATTAAAGTATTGCTTTATGCATCAGTGCTAATAATCAGATACTTTATTTGCAGCCCAATGTATATATCATATGTGTTTGGCCTATAGCAGAAATATCACCATTAAGGTATACGTTATCTGAGATGTGCAGATATTAAAACTGTATGAATCTCATATATAATGCAGAAAAACTGCTGGTGGTAATGTGTCGGTGTCACTGCAAAATGTATCCAGCAGTGAATTGCAATTTAGGATACAGTGGCAAAGAGCACAGAGAAAGAGAAAAGAAGCAGCTCTCAACAATGTCACTTAGAATTGGTTGATGATGTTTATGTAAAATTATTCAACATGTTAAAGAATATCTAAATACTAATAAAGTTTTATTTAAAACAAACAAAAAACAAACAAAAAATCTGCAGCCTTCTGGGATTTTTTGTACTGTCAAATGTGCAAAATTGGTGCACAATGCACATAGAACATGTATAAAAATACCATAGCAGTCAGGTTTTAAATATATTATCCAATTATAGTTATCTTCTGTACTTTAAAAGTGTACTTGAGTGCACTTTTGAATGCAGAAAGTATTTTTACATTGTGGTGTTTTTACACAAGTAAAGGATCTAACTATTTCTTCCACCAGACTGTGCTAAAAAAAAATCCATTACACATTAAGTCAGCCTGTTCTGACCTTTATGGCAACAAGAAATCTAGTTAGTGATTTTCTTTTTGTTTCTCTTCATTTCTTGTTTTATTCCTCTCTATATGCACGTCACTTTAAACAGACTAAACACGTGAATTGGCATCAAGTGTATTGAAGTCGTAAAGCCCGAGAGGGTGTTTGTCGCTGCATTTATGGGTATTTCAGTAATGCTGACAGCATGAAGTGCAGCCAAGGCAGCAATGTCTAATACCTGATCTCAGTAAAAATGCACTCCTGGGTACTTTACTTTTTATTACACTTGAATGATTAGGAATGTCAGCTTGACATGATCCAGCTAAGGATTAACTTTACAATCTTTCAATCTCAGACTGGACACTCAATGACTATAATACTGCTTAGTTATGGTTATGGATATTAGCAGTTCAGCTCATTTATGAGGACAGAGGACATAGTGGGTTCACATTATTTTATATAAGAGGGGGGAAAAAATCCACCCTGCTTTAGCTCTGGTCTTTTGCATATGATTTACCAAGCAGAGAGTGAAGATGGACAGGAAGGACAGAAGACAGACGTGCAATATTCATATTATTAGCGTGCACGACATTCATACAGTATGTATGCAGTTTTCAGTTTCCCAGGAGTACAGGTGTACTCAGCCTCCACCGCACTTCACTATATATTGTGCCCCTTATGACATCTTGTATTATAGAATAGAAAATATACAAAAAAAGAAAACCACAAGAAACTATGAGTTTGATTGCTAGTCTATTCACGCAATCAGTCTTATTCAAATCGACTTGAATAATGTCAGGCTTGAGTCATCTTTATTCATGTAAATCTAGCAGAGACACTGATCATAAGTATAACACTATCTATCAAAATAAAACAAAAAATACTGTGTGTTGAAACAAAGAATCAACAGAAAATTATCTGGCAAATATTAGATTTTCTTGGTTTATCAATGTAAGATTCATATATTTGAGTTTTGTTGGGCAAAATATCTGAAGATCCTTTCTTGGGTTTTGGGAAATTAAAAAAAAGAATAAATTATGGGATGAAAATATATTATTTAGTGAAGTTACATTCTCCTGTGTTAAGCCTTCAAATCTACTCAACTTGGTTGCATTGCATTTACGTTTCATCACAAACATGGTGTTTCAAGTCACTTTCCAACTATTAAAGAACTCATGGCCATCCAACCCTCAGTTGACGGCTCTGGTAAAGTTGTGGGAATCATCAGCGATTGGGGAAGTCCCCAGAGAAGATTTAAAACTGGTAAGTTCTTCAGCTGCCGCTGGGCCATCAACAAGCAGTCTTATGAAACTGCTATACACAACAGCATCAACACCAACAACATCAGCTTTCATGATTGTGATTTCCACTTGGAGGTTGAGTCACCTGGGAATATGGGCTGTGCGTCGTTTAACAGAAGCTTAATTCTGGCCACATGGTTTATTCATGTGGCAACCGCTGATATCACGACTCTCATAAATCACGCAGTGCGGCATGCTGGACGTCCACGCGCTCAGACAGGGCTCACTAATCTCAACACCATCTTTCATCTGAATAACCTTGCCTTACCGCAGGGCAGGCCAACACCAGACACAGCCCATTGGAGGGAAGCTCTCTTCGTACTTTTATTCCTTTTAGTCTGGGCACAAAGACTTTCTACAGCCTGTTAGAGCCGACAAACACTGTCCTGTGTGCTTCCAGGCAAAGAGTCGGACTGCTCTCAACCAACAGGCAATAATGAGAAATTGCTTCATGGACATCAGAGGAACTAATCTAGTCTAACGTTAGCTTTATGAATGTAGAATCAGACACACAAGGGAGAAGAGCCATCGAGCCATCTGTTCAGAAGTGGTTCAAAGAAAGAGCAGAAAATCTGCAACTAAAGTGAATAAACATGGCCATAAAACATAGACAATAGAATAGAGCATATAGCAACTTTGCCCTGATTTCTCTCATGGTCTTTCCAGTGTTAAACTTGATAACTTTTTTTGTTATTAATTGGATTTGGGTTCTTATCCACATAGCAAGCACGGTATCTGTAGTCATAAACTTGTCACAATTACCAGCTTTAGGCCTACATTTAATCCAATTAGTGAAACAACACCACTTAATGACCCAACATAACAATGTGTCTGATGTCACATAGCTTTGCCTGCTGCTTAGAATAGTCACTATGTTTCACCCCATGCTTCTAATAACAAACCCCAGGCTATCACAGTGATAGCCAAATGTGTTGCAATGCCCTCTGCGCTACGTCTGTCCTCTCTCCACGGCCTGGCTCTGGCCTCCTGCTGCCTCCAGGAGGAAACACCAGTCAGGCTTCTCCTTGCACCAGTGAGGCTCTCCTTCCCCGCGCAGACAATTATCCACCCTGTGACTGATTGCCAGTAATGAGATCTGCTGGAGAACAGTTGGACATCTTAGGACAAATTAATGTGTGAATATTAGCCTATTGGCCCTTCTGCTCTCTCCCACCAAGAGAACAAAACTGAACTACTCTTATTACTGTACTTTGCAGCTCTGGTCAAGGAAGGACAACCATGCATACTAAACAGCCAAGATGATCATTGCTGTATCCTATAAAGTTAGTGCCTTTACAGACTCAAGCAGAGATGTGGTGTGGACAGAAAAACAAATAAATAAATTAAAAAAGGTGGAGAGAAGAAGGCACTGAGCAGGCAAGTAGGGACGCTAGCTGAGCAGCTCGCCATGAAATGCTGAAACAACAGCACGGCTGCCAGGGCAATTTTACACCCCAATAGTTTCACACCTCAGCCACCAACCCTTTCCAACTCTGAACCTTGTGTCTTCTTTGTGTCTTCATTTATTTTGTGTCAGTGTCCAAGATGTGAGAAGCCAAGCAATGAGAAACTCGTCCCAAATGTCGCAGGGTAAGCGGTGTGTGAAGCAGACAGGGAGAGCGAGGAAGAGAAAAGCCACTGCGCCTGGGTGCACCTTGCTTTCTGTGCAGGCAATGCTCTGAAATCTCAGAGGAGGGTCGATTTTTTTGTGGGGTGTACTGAAATACACTTAGGAAAACAAATAACATATAATTGTTCACAGATCACATTATATGCTGTGGTGGTGTAGGAAGCACTCAAATCTTTTACTTATATAAAAGCGCCAGTAAATTCACTTAAAAAACAATCATATACAAGTAAAAGTCCTGAATTTAAGTGTAAATAAGTGATAAAATGTGCTCAAAATATGAAAGTAAATCTACAGTAAAATTGATATATAACAGTATGACATGATTAAACTGAGACATCAATGTGTGAGCAGTATTTCAGTGTTGTAGCTGGAGCTTAGTTTTGTATTATTTCCCAACCAAGGGGTTGGGGCCCTCAAAGGGGTCACAGGATTGTCTGAAAGATGACGAGGATTCACAGACCCACTGGTTAAAACTGTTGGACCCACAATGTGTTGTGTTCTACACGTTTATCACAGTTTTTTATGTAAAAATAAATTAAAAATAAAATAAGTTTAGCTGTCAGCTAAATGTTGTGTAATAAAAAACATTTCCTTCTGAAATTAAGCAAAAAAAATTCTAACAAGTACCTTATGATCGTATTTACATGCAGTACTTGAGTAAATGCACTTCATTACTTTCTACCACTGATGTACTGTAGTTTAAGTATCAAGTGCAGCCCAAACTCTATGGCCAGTTCACGGAAATTAATGACGCCATATAGGATCTCACACAAGAAGAATCTGTGTGTATTGAAGAGGGATTTCTTTTCTAAAAATAACCACTTAGAATGAAATATTAACTCTTCATTTTCAACTAAAAGCTACATCTCCCACATCCCACTCTAGATCAATGGTTTCCTCCCACTGCTAGTGTAGCACATTAACCTTCTAGATCACTTGTCAATGACTGAGAGAGGAATGACTTACTATCATGATTATTAAATCTGAAAATATGCTTCTGCAGCGTGTTAAGCTTGGCCATTGTGCAACCAGGTGATCTCAATTTCGTAAAAATGAAAGCTCCATCAGCTGGATTTGCATTAAAGATGTATGCCCAATTTTTGCCACCATGACCTTTTAAATGTCCTTGAAGCCGCTTGAGCAACACACGCCTACTTAGACTGAATGCATTAAAAGAAATGAACAAAAGCGAGCAGTGCTCTGTTCAGCCTATTTGATGAATGTACAAAGAAGACGCCTATTTTCATCACTACCATGACAGACTTCCATGAAGCTGAAATGTAACTGATAGCAAACAAACCCAAAAAATAGATAAATCCAGCCAAAGCTATTATAAATATGCTTGCACAATAATTAAGATAAAAACCACTGGGCTGAAGAGACAATACACTGAAATATTTGATTTGATGTAAAAAAATGTTATATAAAAGGTTTACATAGTTAAAACTTACTTTGTTTTTCTCTCTAATATTAGCAACATAGTAAAGGTCACTACACGATCCAGCGTACAAAATAAATATTCTGTGCATTCAAACCTGCAGTAACATTATTTACATGCAGTATAAACAATATTATTATTATTATTATATACAGTATATATTATTATCCAGCCTGGTGCTGTATATTAAAAAACTACTCAAAATCCATAAAAACCTAAACAAAATTATCATAGTTGTAAATTTAGCTACATCTCCATGACACCCTCACAACATTACTCACTTCTATTTCAGCATCTGTTTCATTATTCTGTCAGGCGCGACTGGCTGATGCAAGAGGTCCCAAGTATTTGTGCCCTGACCTTCTGCTCTCTGGACAGGTCTGAGTGCGAAAGCATCGCCTGTGAGGGGCCAAAGGAGACTGGACACTCGGATGGCTGTGTGTGTTATTCATGAGTCGACCCTGTTGAGTGGGCAGTTATTTAGCATCCAAATCCCAGATGTGGTTCAATCTGTGCTCCATTCACTGTCCTGACTGCTGGCCATTGATCACAAGAAAGGTACGCGGGTGCTGAATAAGCACAGAGGCTTTATGTTATAGGGCTCAAAGCACCTCACCGATATCACAGAGATCCATCACTAGACTTTGGAAATGGGCCAGCATTTGCTTGCTAGAACTGATCTGACAGGCTGAGCGGAGATGCGTCTACAACATTTATTAAACGGTAGTAGCACAGCATGTGGCTGAGATATGGCAGTAATATGTTAAATGTCTGGTATTTATGTAATGTATCAACGGAGTGGAGTATGTGCAAGTATCTCTGTTTCTAAATCAACTTCCACAGAAATCAGCAGCACTGTGATTATATTTATACATCCAGAAGTACACTCTCTCTCACACAGACACACACACACACACACACACACACACTCAGAAACAGACACAGAGAAAATACTATGATGAGGTCCCTCTCTGAAAGGTGCCACAGGCAAGGTATCACACTAATAGGCATCACACTAGTAATGGACAGTTGAGCAGAGTGAATCATTTGTCCACTTTAATCATCAATCATATATAGGCAGCCAAATGTGGCATGACCACAAATCTTCCCCTGTCTGCATTTGTCAGGATGATGATCATCCATAATTGATCATGTTGCAAAATTACTGTGTAATATGAAATGTGAATTATAATTACCAGGTCAGCTACCCTTCAGAGACATCCAGGACGACTGTGGTTCTTTGAAACACCTACGTAACAATCTTACGGCCTCAAGATTTCATGTTCGGATCAGTCATTTTGTTAATTACATATATTTCTCAGTATCACTCTTTAACCCATTCAGGCTTTTCCAAATTTGTTTTAAAATCAAATCTCAGACACATAAATTTCGAACCCATGCAAGAGTTCACACCGTGGGATGCTGGGAAATGCTTATGTGAGTTTTTTCTCTTGTGTGTGTGTGTGTATTCAAAAAGGCCTCGCTCTTTGATCAGTCAGGAATCATCTCCTACATCTACATACAACACTGCTTGGGACTTGAAAATGAATGAATCACACCAGTTTTCAGAGATTTTCTTAACATTTTAAAAAACACTTTTAGTGCCTCTCAGGAGATTTTTTTTGATGCTGTCAAATTAACATTAAATATTAAATCTCAGCATGTTTCTGAAAGGACCATATTTCAATTCTCTACTTCTGCTCAATAACCTCAGCTCTGAAAAAGAAAAGATTTGCCAGATTGTAAGATTCTCAGTGAATGTCCTTCATTTCTCTACAATCTAAATAAGTGATGAAATCAAACTCCACAGTAATTAGTAATAAAAGCCAACAGCTCAACTGCAATGTAAAGCAGTGTGTAAACTACGCGTAACAAGCACACGCCTGAGATGGAGGGTGGATTTTTGCTGTCTAAGGCATAATGATGAATAATAGCCTTATCAACAAAGCACAACACATCCCAACACGCTGGGATCTTATCATTGCTCATTTCCTCAGCTCATGTATTTCCTGTATCTCCAGTAGAAAATGTGTCGTGTGGTTGCCTGCACTGTAACTGACAGCCTGGTCATGTCAAAAGACTTAGGCTTTATGGCAGCGGTCCTTGCACAAGACAAGAAAGAAAAAAGTGGCAGGTGTAAGCAGATGCATCAGCAGTATTTGCAAAAAGTCACAAGATTCCCACAAGGGACGTGCTTGTCATTAAAACAAACAAGAAAAGAACTGATGAGTGCATTAATCAGAGTATGCCCAGGCATCGATGGTAAGCTGTAGTCCGGAGGGTTCCTCCCCAGGAATGGTTGCACCTGAGGGAGGGGGGATTATCACAGCTCCATGCTGGAGCTCCTGTATCTGAAATCTGCCTGAGCTCATCGTTTCTGCGCCTCACTAAAAGGCTGTGGCTGGGTATCAGACTCAGGAAATCTATTCCCCTGCAGAGCGCTGGCTGACCAACATCAATGCCATGCATTGTCGAATTATTAATTAAAGCATAATCAGATGCAGACATGGTGAGACCTTTGGGACAGCTAACATAGAATTGAAGCTGTATCTAAATTGCAAATTTCTCCTTACTTTGCCAGTTAGCTATGCTGTTTTAGGAGTAGAATTTTTTTGGCCTTAAAAATTTAGCATCACTTTGCACTTATTTAACTTTGTTGTGATGCAAAACATGCACGACCATGACTTGTTTTTGCAATCCAGACACATTAAGCAAAGGAAAACATGACAAAAATGGAAATAAACAAGCCTGTGTCTGTGTTTTACAGTCAAATAATACATTATAGGCTGCAGTATAAATATGTATACACAGACAAGAAGGAGATAAAATGTTTCTGTATGCCGTGTTATGTTGTGTTACATGATCTTTCCACAGACGTGCAAAATGTAAATGCCACAGCTTTCAAAAATAAAGACCAGGTTCTGCCTCCATATATTTCATTAACTTTTGTTAATGTAGTTGCGATGGCTCCAGGGTATTTGCTCAATGCTCAATGCACTTTTGCTAAAATAATAATAAGATCTATCAGTCAGCGCGCAGCAAAAACAGCTTAATTTGCAGAATAAAGGTCATTCGAGCTGTTACTTTTAAGGGGCCCTGACAGAGAACAGTGTCCAAAACAACAAGCTCTAGAAGAAAGAAATACTATGTATACTGAAGTGTTCACATGTACTTTTTAAAATCTGTGTCAAGTCTATAATGCTGACCTGACTAATTTGATTTACCACTCATGAAGTGGACCCAACACACTCAGTATGCTACAGCACGCTGTATGTACTGCACAATCCAACATGCTGCTAGAGACGATTCACACTGCCAACACCACATCTGGCCTGTGGTGAAAACTATTTCTAAACACATGTGCTAATGACTGCTTCCAAATCTTTTAAATCACATGTGATTAAGACATTATTGAGCTTGTATGGGTCCAGACCAATGGCTAATCAGGTACTTTTATTTAATAATTAAAGAATAAATCAGTGTCCTCTGAATCAAACAGACAGTGCTTACACACTAATCTATTATACACTTTCATTATGTCTTATCTGTATTGTGAATTGCTGTGTAAAATCAAATTCATGCCATAAAGAGCAATCGCTCTCTGTTTGCCAATAGAATGTGCCCTTGTGAAGAGAGAAAGCTGTCAGCCTTCCACAGCCACACTCTTTCATTAATCAGCACTAATTAAATGTATTGATTGAGCCAAACATCAGGATTTCCAGTTGAAAGGGTTTACTAGACTGTAAAGTGTACACAAAAACCTACCAAACGCACAAGCCACTTGTGTGCCCTTGAGGGCTCTGCCGCTTTGGAAGAGCTCAGAAAATGAGACAAAGATGTGTCTACTCACTTCTCATTAAATAACGTCAGAATTCATGGCGTCTCTGTGGCAAATCTCGTCCTTGGCTCTTCTGCGAGCTGAAGGCAGTGAAGCTGAACTGAGTATCAATTTGTTTTCTGGCAGCATGACCTCTCATCTCTAGACAAAGTTGTATGAAATCACAGCTTGAACCAACCCTAACGCTGGAGGACCACCAGATGGTATACAACAACAACCTAGACATTTCAAGTTTTAAATGAATGGCCACTTGATTAGAGGGGAAATGGCTTTAAAGCTCACTGAACATGTTACAGTACTTTCAAGTGCACGCCATCCTCCAGCAGACTAGAACTACTGTAGGAGGGTCCAATAAAAAACAATGCCTATTTGACAACATAATTGTTCTGCACTTACAAATACATATTAAAACAAATTCTAGTTCTTTTTAAAGATGCATAATAATGAGATGAGATGATTTCCTGGAATAATTAACCAGAAAATGCTGTCTAAAGAAGACTGTATATCATATCGAATTTATCAAAACTATCCTGTGTCTTAAGTTACATAGACCATTTAAGAAAAATGTCGTGTTAAGTGAAAAATGCATTGTCACAAAGCAGAAAAACAAAGCCGCTATTTATGCTCAAGGAGCCATGACATTTTGAGGACATATAGGTTTCACAGGATGGCAACAAAACATAAGGAATGAATATGTGGACTTAGTCAACTTGTCAGGCTGAATTACAGTGTTGTGGAAGTCACAAACAGAGAATATAAAAAAGGAAAATCAAGATGAAAATGATGTTTTTCTGTTTTAAGTCACAACTGACTTTGCTTTACTTACTTTACTTCAGTGGATTCAAAATAGTTTTGACTTTGAAACCGATCATCTAACTTCTTAATGCATAAGAAAACAGTAATTGTACAAACAGAGATTGCACAATTTGAGTTATTTACTTGTGCATGTGGATGTGCTCTGTTAGTGTAGTTGTAAGGGGGAGAAAAAGAAATGGGAATGTTAAAATTGGAAAGTGAAAAGACAAGATGTAAATGTGTGGCAGTTATATGCCCCAAAAACAAGACTTCAAAATCAAATCTCTTTTTTTTTTTTGAAAACACAGTCTTTATGTACACAAAGTGTCAGTCTCAGGGTCAAAACAAAACCTGCATTGCTGTAGTGCCAAGGTATATTTATGATAAATGACTTTATGGCAAATTGCTATAATGCGGGGAACCCAGACAGAGCGTGAGCTACAATATATGCAGCTCCAACAGGGCAAAACAACAGTATCTACTGTTGGGCTTCGGTTGTTTCAAATGACAAAGTGTGTGCTGAGTGTGTGTCTGTGTGTGTGCAGCTAATGTATCTGCCACTCATTTGATAGAAATCATTGATTTAGCAAAAAAAAAAAAAAAAAAGGGAAAAAAAAGTCTGAAGTGTTGTTGGTCTGTTTATTTTTCCACAAAGGAAATCAACAGCAGTAATGATTGCATTATTAAACCATGGTGCAGATCTGCTCATGGACTAATAGACTAATGCAAGTTTAATCAGCTGCTTTAGCTTGCACTCTGTTGTCATCTAGTGGCTCAAAAGTGACACAACATAGTGCATGTGCTCCTTCATTCGAGCTGCTGGAATCACTCCTCATCCTTGACTTTGAAGGACACAAAGTCATCTTAAATCCACGTCGAGAATTTTCATTTTAGTTTCTGAAAGACAGCGTGGCATTGGATTTACATAAGAGCCACTTAAAGCAATGTTAAAGTCAAATGTAATATATAAAAGAAATTAAAGATGATTATCAGCTACTGCCACCAATAATAAAAAAATAAAAAAACTTATACTGAAGCACCTCACTTGCTCATGCATCCTGTGACACATCATCATCAGCATTCAGTGCATTACAACGAGCTTTTAATTCTCTGTCTTCAAACTAATAGTTTTGCTGGCAGGACATGCGGGCTTACGAGGCATGTAAGAACACACAATACATGTCTGCAGTGCATTATAAAACTCTCCGAGATGATACAGCCCTTTTCTTTGGCACAGCATGCACATTTTCCATGGGATAGACTCGCCAATAGCCTAATTAAATAGAAAGCACAATTTGTCACATGAAGCAGCCAACAGCAGCGCTTTCCAAATGCCAAAAGACTGCGCCCCAAGTTACTGCGGGGCCGCCTCAACACAAACACAAACACAAATAATAATAATACAACAAAAGCTATTTATCTCTGCTAACAAACATCTGCAAAGCTGTTTATCACCACAAATAGCGTCGATGGTTTGTTCATATGCCTGCTGCGGTATCATTAACATCTCCTGCTGATTCAATCAAAGCCCTTTTTAATGGGGAAAACGCGTTTGAACTCACCCTTCGGGAGACTTGATATTGAAAGTTATCGCCCTTAACCAAACCGATTTCAGCGGGTCCACGTTGCAACACGGTCTTCCATTTTTCAATTTCAATTTTTTTTAAATAAAAACTCAAAAAAATTGCAGGTGGGTTAAGTAGGTGTTGTTTTCTTTTGGAGTTTAAACCGGCATGTTTCAACACACAGCGACGCGCAGAAGTCAGGTGTAGTGAGAGGACCCGGCGCTGCTGCCTCCCTCTCTCCTCTCTCCTCTACTTCACTGGGTGAAGCGCGGCCCACTTTAAACTCTGCTGACGTCATGGGCGCTGATGCTGATGCTGCACCCACCTCCCCACCCCTACCTCCATCATCCATCCAAGCCCTACACACCTCTATACACAAACGCACACGCAAACAATGTCTGATCCATAATCCTGTAATGTACCTGTGACTTGTGAAATATTACTCAACTTGTAAAAAGTCACCTTTAACAGGTATGCAACCTGTTAAGAGTGTCAAAAAAATAAAATAATAATCCTATAGGAATCTCTTTTCTAATCCCTTAAAGGATTATGTGTCTTCTTGCTATACATGGCTGCCACATTCAAAATTATATGAAGTATAAGTGGGTAAATTGCCCGGAACGGTGTAATTATAATAATTAGATCCTATATTTTTCTGCAAGGGCGAACACTTCTGTTCTCCCCTGAACCAGGAAAAAAAAAGATCAAGTCAGATCAATTAGACTGAGGTTTTTCCCCTCAGTATTCATATGATTGCTGAAGATCCACCTGTACCGATGACATATCCTCATCTGCCTGTGACAGATTTATGCTGCAGTTTAGAGGGTCTTTGCGTTTGTGTAGCTGAGCAATGTTTCATGCATCAGCAACCTCATACCTTGCAATCGCGAAGCTCTGCAGAACAGACAAGATTCCCTGTTTGATTTTCCACATGGAAGATTTGAAAGCCTCACAGTGAATCTTAACAGAGGTGTGTTTCAGACTGGACGTTTAAGGTAAATGCTTCTTTTTGTTACTGAATGCCTGGAAAAGTCTTGGGAAATTCTATATTTTTCTTATTGTTAATTAATCCAGGGACAAAAACGAATACTAAGACTAACTATTGTCTGTTTATTCAAAGCCTGGTGAGGCTTCATGCCACAGAGCTCCACTGTTGTCTAAAAACTATTAAAAAGACATCAGTGAGCCACAGTGCTGTTGCTTCATTACAGTGATCAGGGGCACTATTTGTTTTGAATCCCACATACACACATACACTGCCCTCCTGTAGCAAATACTCACTAGAGCACCAAATGTTTTTTAATTCACAGCTGAAAATTGTCCTCAAGAATACACTGTTTACCTCTGCTGACTTGTACTTGGTCTTTAAATGGGGTTTATTGATAATAAGAAAAATACAGTATAACACACAGTAATGTGATCCAATACAGCAGCTCTGCTATGAATTCTACCTTTAGGAAGCTGATAATTGTTCGGTTCTTGTTGGCACTGTCATAGAGAGATATTAATGGAACTATATGTTTATTATTGAGGTTGCAGTTTGCCCTGTAATTGAACTGGACTCCATTATATTGAAAGGTGTTTCTAACAGAGCCGTTATATTAATACAATACACTCCAGTGCAACAACACCACCCACTACAACCTCAATAATAAACAGACAGTATCGTGGAAAGTGATAAAGACATGTTATATAGGAGCCAACTGGGTAACAGGGAATGTAACAAGTATTTTCCACCACTTCATTTATAAATACTTATAAGAACAGCACACTCAAGCATAGCTCTAAACACTGAAGATCTGTAGTCATCAGTAAACACACAAATTAACACCTCACAGATCTCACTGTTGGCCCTAAGAAAACTTTGCTGAAACTGTTGGCCACTCAACTGTACTAAACTGTGCTTTTTAAAAAGTTTTTACAACCTATTAGTTTGCCAGACTATCAGAGAAGACCCCTCTGTCTAACTTTCTGATTTCTCTCAGTGATTATGTGCAATGTTAAACACCCCAAATCCCAGAAATAACAACCAGAAATCTTTCACGCAGTATCTGATTTTACAGTAATTACCTCATGCTTCCAAGTTTGACTGACTATCTACATTTAATTGCAATTAAAATAGCACGGGGACATGACCTGGTATGAAGACAGCAGTGGAAGAAGTTTCAATACCCCGCTGTAAAAAGATTTCAAGTATGTATTGAGACATGGCCTCTGTGACTGTTATACTTCTACATCATTAGATTGTTCTTTTTGATGCATTAATGTGCAGCTGGTTCAGGTAGAGCTAATTTTCTTACACATCACTCTCTTAACTAAAATTATTTTAATGATTTAATGATTGATTATTATGGTAACTATTTTTTTTGGACACCACACTTTCCCAGTGTATCAAAATAAGATGTGCAAATTGCTTGCTTAGTTTGTGTCGGTCAGTGGTTCAAACCCACAAATGAGTCAGTTAACTTCAGTTCAAGACGAGAAAAAGCTGCAAATTCTCACAATCGAATCACGAAATGTTTGACAGTTTTGTGTAAAAAAATGACTATGTATGAAAAGTATTATTTTCTATCAACCCGCTAATCAGTTGACTAATTATTTCAGCTCTAATTGTACACATTGCTGGGTAGTTTAATCTCTAACAATCATATCAATCAGCTCTCATGTGTAAAGTAACTACTAACTAAACCTGTAAATATGCAGCCTGAAATGCAGTGTAGAAGTATAGTGACTTGAAATGGAAGTACATTACTAAAATAAAGTTAACTAAGTTGTGTATATGTATTCAGATATGTTACACCACTACATATGAGTAGATCTCAGCTGGTTGCTGTCGGTGTATGTTTGCCAACAACCTCAGATCACCATCCCCCCCTAACCCAAACCTGCAGTATTCCCTGCGGCGTGCCCCACTTGTCTGTTTGTTCATATTTCATTCATTTACAAGTACTTGTTCTGCCTCAGTTCAGTCGAGTGTCAGACTTTTGTTTTTCATACTTTATCAGAAATGTGTTTGCAGTCAGATTCAGCACATGAAGTCCTCTGTGTGCCGTCTTTGGACCGGCTCCAGATGCACTACATCTGCCCAAAAGTAAAAGAAGACACAGTTGCCTTTGCCTTTGTATTAGCTCACTGAGTTATCTTACTCAAACAGAAGAGTACAACTGCACCTACCCATTGCCACAGGCTAAAGGACATTATGTTCTGTATGAAACATGAAAATCTATTACACCGCTCAAGGATCTACAAACAATTTATTTTTTGGGAAAAATCCTCTCCTGAAGTAATCCCTTTTTCCCTCCTTGATTTCTCATTTCTTTGTTTTCGATCATTTCCATGCATGGTTCATTACTGTAATCTTTTTAAAGATTTGCCTCCATCTATGGCAGCCATTAGTCATTTCAAAAACATTTCATTACATTACAGCACACAAGTCTGGGAAAAGTCTGTTTACGTCTGCACCTGAGTAGACTCCATCTGGTCCAGGAAAAGGATCTCAAACACTCCGAGTGAGATTAAGCTAAATAAATAACAATACTATGCTTATTAGTGAAAACAGTACACGAGTACCCACTTGCCCTACCATGGCTGTCCCGTCCTGTAGCTATGTTTCTGTCTTATAATCACTGGACAAATGTATGTGTTTGGGGCCTCAACTGTTGGCCTCTCTTCTCAGCCAGAGGAACTGTCCTCTGTTATCGGCTGCTTCAGAAGCTGCCTTTGTGGCCTGCTGTAATCCCTGAACACAAATCCCTGACTCCCCAAACAAAGTAATAGTGGATGAGGCAACAAATCCACAGCATCAAACAAGACATGGTGTATTCAGTTTTTTTTCAGCGCTGAAGCTCGTCCTCGATCAGTGTATCTGAGCTTGTTCCTTTTATGTCTCATGTGCTGTCTCCTCAAGCCACAGGAACGTCTGGAGAGTAGTCAGTACAAATATAAATTTGTGCAAAGTAAATGAAAGTGAAGTGTATTTGAAATGTATTACAATACTGTACAGTGACCTTTTTATGGTGAAGTGTTGGACTTAAAGTCTGGAGTTGTGTAGGTTGGTGGCCTACATGACATGTGTTGTAATTCTCAGTTGTATGTGTGGTGTGATTTTTTTTCTCCTGATAGCTAAAGGATCAGTCCACCTAAAATACAAAAGAAATTATTTCAATAAGGAGAAGCTAACAGATAAAACAGCTTAAACAAGTATTACGAAATTCATTTATTAGATTTCATGCATACAACAGAAGTCTTTGTCTTTTAGCTCGCACTGGAGGTGAAGTGTTAGACCCACAGGTTAGTGCAGCCTGTCCAGTGCACCATTTCAACTTTGCATTACAATAACCAGATGTTACAAAATCACAAAGAAAGAGAGAATAAAGAAGAAAGATATATTAAATATAAAAACTAAATACAGAAACTGAAAGACAACAGTAAGACTGTGTGGTTAATTTCAAGTTTGACAGCAACAAGATGATTGATTCACAGGGACTGAGGCAAAAGCTGATTGGTATAAATGAAACGTGTGACTGTTTGACAATTTAATTGGAAGCAGGGAGAAAACAATCTATATACACAGAGTAAAACAAACATGGTTTTGTTTTTATTTGCCCAGATTTTTCATTTGAGATATCTCTCTGTGTGTGATTTCTGCTGCATTAAAATGGAGAAAAATGTCATTTCTTTTTGGGTGTTCACAGATGTGAAAAATAACTTTCAGGAGCAATATCAACAGTCACTGTTATGATGGATAATCTACAATCAACAGATTGCTTTGTAACAAAGAAATCATCATCATAAAATGCTGTTGACAGTGAGGTCTGTGGATTATCCACAACACTAGAGAGACTGACTCTGGAAAGAAATGTTAAATTTTTTAAAGCTCCCCTAACACCCTGCTTTTAATATTAATTTGGGAGTGATCAAATTAAATTACTATACTGGAGAATCATAAAATTATATCTACTCTTTCTCCCTTGTTAAAAAATACAGAATCTATATGATTCAAATCAAAGGTTACATTTACTCAGCTGTTTGATGTCTCCTACTTCACTGAAAAATCCACTTTTCAAGTTTCGCCTATGTAAACTGCATATTAGAGTAAGATTTACTTTAAACTTGTCTTAAATTAGCTTAAAACTGAGCACAGAGAGACTTTCTTCCTTCCGCAGATGAATGTTTCTTCTAGTGTCAAACTGTATGTACATCTTTCTGCACTGAGGAGCTCAAACATCCAAGTGAAGTAACAATAAGAAAGTACATATGTGAGTAGAGGGGAACTTTAACAAAAATGTACCTGTTACACCAATCAGTAATTGTGGCTAATCCAAACATTCAGGATTATTTCCAGTACAGCTTAATAAGAAATAAGTATAGAGATGAGTAATGTTCTATTAAACAATTACTTTTTCTTGAACTTTAAATTTTGTAATTTAATAACTACTTCAAATGTCTTTTTAAGTTGCATTGGGTTAAGATTTGTTGAATAAATTTACCCGCCCTGAGGTTGGTTGGATGGGTAGCCCGATCAGTTAGGGAGGCAGGGTTACTTTTATTTACATTTATTTATTTATGAGGATAATAATCAACATTATTTGTAAATATGCTAGTGTTAACCAGATAGTTTTTTAATATAATATAGATTCCAAGTTGAATTAACTTGTTGATGTTATGTTGTCATCTCTGTATTTTTATCATATCATCAATAACATCATGATATTGAAAGTCAAAGATGTACTTATAAGAATGTGTTGGAAATAACACATGGAATATGATTAATATTGAAACATGTTTTTGTTTTCTTGCATTCTCAGAGGTCAAATGTAATTACACAATATTCATTTTGTGAGTGTACATCCAAACCTTGTATGCTTTTGAACCATTAATACAAAGCAATAGTGAGCATATTAATTAATCATTTTATGAGCTGTTTCTTCACAAGAACCAAAGCAAAGATTTTAAACCCCACCAAAAAATTAATGTAATTGTGTGAAGCAGAATTTTATTATGTTCTGTTGTACCTTGATAATCATCTTGCAACAAGTTGTGGGAGTCCTGACCCCTTGTGAAGGAAAACCACTGTTTTTATGGTCCATGTGGAAGACCAGGATTGTAGTCAGGTCTGGTATGCTTGACCACAACCCAATTTGTCTAAGGCAAGTTTGAATTCCCACAGCTTCTGTCCAAGGGCTCGAGATAGGACACAGCCGATCTTTCCTCTCTGTCAGTCCTGGTTTATAGAGAAAAATCTGATTCTGGCAGCAAGCTGCTTTTGGTAAACTGGGCACGGCGCAGTGGCCTTGTGTCTGTCAGGTCAATGTGTAAAGACTTCAGAGCAAATTCTTAAAATGGCAGCCAGTTTCAAGTCGTGCTTGATATCTAATCTACATGGTACGGTCCGGCTGACAGCTGACACATCATTCACTGGGGAAGGTGATGTGTGCCTGTCTAACAGGTGAAACCATTCAATCATTCCTAGTTTTGATTAATTGTTTTCACAGAGGTCAAACAGTCTGGCGAATACAATAGGCTATGTACCCAGAAATGAAATAAAGAAAGTTTTTCCAGAAGAGACGAGAAGGTTTTATAGATTAAGGCAAGATGCTACAGATAAAAACCTTGTTTTTTCATGCACTGGTCAGTTTTGAGCTGTCTTCTCTCAGACTACTGGATAGAAAATGTCCAAAATACACATTTATGTGTTTATATTACTGCAGTTCGCCTGTTTATTTGTGTAGGTGTATCTCATAAATTCAAAACTTGGCATTAGATGATGCCTCATTTGCAAATTTGAATATAACATTTCAAAAAACGTGTAATACAAAAAGTAACTGTCTTAATGTGAGACAATGTTATCATTGTGATATCTTATAGCCAAACCTTTTTACACCATACTACATTTACAAAAATGTATTAAGTTTTACAATATATATCCAGAAATCTCCACCTCAGTACCATACACCATACATACCATACACATTTCCAGTTTTATTCCTATCTATATTTTGAAGCTTTTTACAGAGGGATTTGTTCATCTATCATTCATAGTCTAACATTTTATTCCTAAAAACATGGTGAAAATTGATTTTTCTACAGCTGTTGTCAGTATTTTCTGATTTACAGAGTGATAAAGAGAAAAGAAATCTCTAAAATCCCAGAAGAACCTCTATATACTCTATAAAGTACTACTATAAAAAAGATTATTGAACTTCCAACATACAGATTTCTGAATATATGCAAATGATCACATATTTCATTAGATGATGCGAAATTTGCATATTAAAAGATAAAAATGTAACCAGACTAAACTAGAAATAAAAAAGACAATTATAGTATAGTCTTAATGTAAGTAAACAGCTGGGTAAATTTCATGATGATACCAATTAGTTAGTGTCTAAAGTGTATAAATGGTAAGAAAGGCACTGACGGAAGGCTCAGCAATGAGTCTGCAGCAACATGAGTCTGAGCTCCTGCAAAATTCAGACCTCTTACACAATATAAAAATAATCATCAATAGCTTCTTTTAATCCTCTCAACAGCCACAGAGAGTGTCAACAATAATAAAAGACACAGGACGTTTAAAGGAAAGTGTTAAAGAGGGGAGGGTATTGCTGTGGATGAACTCAGACACTAAATCCTTCGTGATTTTGGACTAGAATAAATCAAACAGAAGCAGAACGTGTTGAAAAATTCACTGGATGAGAGGCTGAAGATAAACTGGAAGCAAAAAAGATGGTGAAATGATTTGATGAAGCGCTGTCTATTAATGAGAGGTGACAGTCAGTAAAACGGAGGAAAACGCTGGACACTGAAATAGGAAATAGCTACAAATATCAAATGTTAAATCCAACAATGATTTGATTTCATTAATTAATATCTCTTTGATGGAAATTGTGACTTTAATGTGTTGTTTAATGTCCACTGATCATAAATGTAATTTATACTAATTAGGAATTAATAACATTAATCACATGAAGTGGCTTTCAAATGTCTCCCGCATGAAAAGCACTTAACCATTTGAATAATAATTACACACAACCAGCATGCAAGTAAACACACATTTGCATTCCATTTACTTTTCATCTTTCTAGCTCATTAGACTTCTCTTTCAAAGGTTTTGCTATTTTTTTCTATATATATTTCTATATATATATATATTATGTTTTATATTTTAGATTCTTCAGAGTAAGCCACCTTTTGCTTTGATGACAGCTTTGCACACTCTTGTCATTCTCTTAGCGACCTTCATGAGGCTGTCACCGGAAATGATTTGAATGCTAAGCACTTGTTGGCTGCTTTTCCTTCACTCTGCAGTCCAACTTATCCAAAACCATTTCAACCTGGTTTAGGTTGGGTGATTGTGGAGGCCAAAGGGATCTTATGCTGTGTGTTTTGGGTCCTTGTCCTGTTCATAAGGGTGCCACAGAGCACAAACCAGATTTGATGACATGTTGCTGCCATATACTATGGTAGCCATGCTGGTCAAGTGTTCCTTAAAAATTGGAATAATTCACCAACAGTGACAAAAGCAAAGCTCCCACACACAGTCACACCTCCTCCTCCATACTTACCAGGGGGAACCACACCAGCAGATAGCGTCTGTTCACTTTCTCTGCGTGTCACAAAGACAAACCAAAATCGATAATTGCCGACTTTTGAGACCAAGTAAAAATTTATCATAGCATTTGATTAATTTTACAACTACACTTGAAGACACATTCAAAGTTTTTGAGATTTTCCATATGGACTGATGTTCATGTCTTTAAGTTATGATTTCTGTTTACTTAGCTGAGCAGATCATGCCATACTATGGATTACTACAGTAGTCGAATAGGGCTATTTATTGTATGCCGACAATACTTCTAATGGTCTCAAATTCATTAACAAGGCAAGATGTTCAACTGATTAAGTTTTGAAAAGCACACATTTAATACATTTTTTAATTCCCTCACACATTTTTTTCCTTTTTTCCTCTTCACATTTCATCAGACTGTGAAGCTGCTTAAAAGAAAACATGGCTCATGGCTAAACACACGGAGCACCAGACATTTCAGCTAGCTATCTCGGTGAAGATAACCTAATAAAACAAACCAACAAGTGTAGTTAATGTTGATAAATCATACACTCATACATCTGTCCCTTTCCATAGCTGATGGCTAGAGCTGATCTCAGCACAAGTCTCCAGTTAATCACAGGGTTGACATATAGAGACAAACAACCATTCACCAAGTCTTTGGCCTGTGGGAGGAAGCCAGTGTACCTGCAGAGAATTCATGCAGATATGGGGAGAATATGCAAACTCCGTAAAGAAAGGTTGTAGCAGGTAGGAACCTTCCTGCTGTGAGCTGACAGTCCTAACCACACCGCATTACCATGGCCCCAGTATAATCAGTATGTTACACTGGGGAACAATTTGAAGAATTGAACATTTCTAAAGAAATTTTGAGTGTGCCTGACTCTGGCAGCATCGCCCCCATACATTATTACTGACACTGCTCAGTAAATTCAGTATTAATACAACAAGCTGTGTCATCATTGCCTTTTTAATGGGCTCTTATTTTGAAGGGACTCCTTTTTTTTGTCTATCTGTGTGTGGTGTCTGTCTGTCTCTCTCTCTATGTGTCTGTGTTTGTGCATGCCAGAGAGAAGGATAAAATGTCCGAAATTGAGACTTCGACAAACTTAATCAAAGGCAGGCTTGAGGTTGCCAAGCAACCAGGGTGAGCTGCAGGTCAGGTCATTCAAAAAGCACACCTCAAAGAGTTATTTTTAACATGTTTATTTAGACACAGGAGCAGTTAGCATGTTAGCATGAGCATGTTAGCGCTGATGCGCTGACGCGCTAGCAATTAACATTAGCATGTTAGTATTAGCATGTTAACATTAGCATGTTAGCATTAGCATGTTAACGTTAGCATGTTAGCGTTAGCATATTAGCGCTGATGCGCTGACGCGCTAGCAATTAACATTAGCATGTTAACATTAGCATGTTAGCAATTAACATGTATTTAATTCTTAGAGGCTAATGTTACTTAGCATTAACATGTTAGCATTAGCGTGTTAACATTAGCATGTTAACATTAACATGTATGTGCTGATGCGCTAGCAGTTAACATTAGCATCTTAACATTAGCATGTTAGCAATTAGCATGTATTTAATTCTTAGTGGCTAATGCTAATTAGCATTAATATGTTAGCATTAGCATGTTAACAATTAGCATTTATTTAATTCCTAGTGGCTAATGTTAATTAGCACAAATTTTAGCATTGGGCGCTAATGTTAGCAATAAACATGTCTTAACAGCTAACGATAATTGCTAGCGCTGATGCGAGCCGGTCGTTTTGATACCCGTTTTGTGTATGTGCGACAAAAACTATAAAGAGTTGTATATGTATGTTTATATGCACACTCCTGTGGTTTTTACCTGCCATCTTGATACTACAGCCTCCTTATGCAACGTTGCATCGTTACAGGAAGTGACAAGCACAAGTGAAATCACATATAAGTAATCTGACTTGTTTCTTCATTACGCCCCAGTCATTTAATTAGAATGCAAGACCATGAGCGCACAATGATAACTGGATTATGTTTCCAGATGGTGCCCATCGGTGTGGGACCTCACTAATGTTCTTGTGGCTAAATGGGAGCAAATACTTTTGGCCACGTAGTGACTAGAGTGTCTATCTGCTTTCAGGGTTTGTTTAGAAAGTTAGAAAGTTTTCATGATTGTGTTGATCTCTGTTTCAACAGGTCCTTTACCCTGCAGCAATCAAGCCTAACCTGCAGGATATAAAGGTGCATGGATATAAAGGTGTGTTTGAAGTGAATGAGAATGTGAACACAAATTTGCATCCATTAGGAGTTGCACGAATTGCTTCAGTACCTTAGCCTGGTTTTCATCAATGGGACCAGTGACGTATGCATACAGGTCAGTGCAGGGGAATGGTCTCTCCATGACCAGCACAACCTCCTGGTCCAGATCGTACCAATCTAGCAATGATACGGCCACAGATTTCTCCACCGAGTCTGGTCCACTTGCTACTCGCCGCATGAGAAGCACCTCATTAGGAATCATGCATTTTTTCCTGTTTATGATCTATAGGAAAGAGTACACAGGACAAAATGAGAAATTATAGACATGTTTGTTCAACAAGGACAGGAAGGGAAGATGCACAATAATTTGAACATTAACTCACTCTTGGTCGAAGGCACACATCTGCCCTCGGGATGTGTTTGATTGCCACCTACAGGACAGAATCAGCAGTGTTTCTGTTAGTTCAGGGAGTGATGATGTGTGGATGTGTAGTGTGAGAATATGAATGTAATACGAGTAAAGAATCGGTTTCCCTGTAACCAGCATAAACTACTCCGAAGCCTCCTTCCCCGAGCTTGTTTAGCTGTTGGTACTTGGCCTTGAAGTCTGCAACAAACAAACACAGATTCATGTTTTAGTATATTTGTGAAGAACATCTTACCTGAAGAGTTCTTCATGTGTGAAACCAGTTCTTCCTTCCTTCCTTCCTTCCTTCCTTCCTTCCTTCCTTTCGTTGTTTTTTCCTTTCTTCCCTCCTTCTTTCCTCATTTTTTTCCTTCCTTCCTTCCATACTTCCTTCCTTCCTTTCGTCATTTTTTTCCTTCCTTCCTTCCCTCCTTCCTTCCTTACTTCCTTTCGTCGTTTTTTTTTCCTTCCTTCCTTCCTTCCTTCCTTCCTTCCTTCCTTCCTTCCTTCCGTACTTCCTTCCTTCCTTTCGTCGTTTTTTACTTCCTTCCTTACTTCCTTTTGTTGTTTTTTTCCTTCCTTCCTTTCTTCCTTCCTTCCTTCCTTCCTTCCTTCCTTCCTTAAATCCTTTCGTCGTTTTTTTACTTCCTTCCCTCCTTCCTTCCGGCGTTTTTTTCCTTCCTTCCTTCCTTTCATTGTTTTTTCCTTCCTTCCCTCCTTCATTTCGTCGTTTTTTTCTGCTGTCTCTGTCTGTCATTTTAGACAGACAAGTTCAAATTAAGTGCCAATAACTGCTAAAATGGCCGCCACTCAGCTTCTGCCTGCTGGCTTCTGCCTGCCGGCCCCTCCCCCCTCTCCTCCTTCAGGCAGGCTTGAGGTTGCCAAGCAACCAGGACCAACTCTAATCAGCAGAGCAGTTACTGAACCTGTTAGAATGTCAGTTGGGAATGCTGACAGAGAGAGAGAGAAAATGTTGAGACCATCCCTCGAAGAGGAAGGATCTCTGGCCAAACCGCATTTCCAATCATTAAACTGGCTTAACTTTGAGCATCCCGAGTCCCTACTGAACATCTACATAGTTGTTTTGTGTCATTAAATGAAGAAGTGTGCCATCTACAGCAATTCATAGTTACTTCTGCTTTCCCCCAGAAAATTTCCCGCCTTTTTAACATGGCAGTCTATGAGGCTGTTGATGGGTGCTGCTGCCGCATCTTTTTGCGTCTCCCGCCAAAACTATATATCTGACAGCTTTAGCAGGCGAATGTGAATGAGACGACAAATTTTCCTACGTTTCTAGCTATAAACGATTTCTGTAGCTTGACATTTGCGGCCAAAATCGAAAAATTTAATTTTAGACGAATTTTCCTCTCCTTCTCCACTCTAGCGATGACATCACTCACTCTAGCTCTCGAAAATTCTTGCAATACACATCCATTCATTTTTTGGCGTGGTTTTTGGCAATTTTTGACAAAACTGTTTGCCGAAACTCTTAGAAAGTCATAGCACACCAATCCTGGCCGAGCCGCACGTTTTGATACCTGTTTTGTGTGTGTGCGACAAAAACTCTGGGAGGAGAAACAAGCCAAAAAACGGCATAAGAATAATAAGCGGAAGAAGCGCGGTGGATAACATATAGTGTGCGCTTTCAGGCACACTCAATTAGATTTTTATGCTGATTAAAACTAAAATGGCATGGTGATTCCAAAATTGCAGTCAGTTTTTTTCTAGTAGGTCAAGTTTTTTCTCCACAGCTTACCCTCCACATAAGCAAAATTCCACTGATGTAGCTGTAGTAAGACTTGCCAGCTGATTACGACTGGACTCATCTACAGCTACGTGGCAACTTGTTTGTGCAGTCACAATTGAGACAGTGCGGTGAGAGGTGTGTGCAGCTCCAATTAGGTCAGTACTATCAATATCTGCAAACAGAAAGCCAGCATAGTAGGAATGAAGAAGATTTGTGCTGGCTTTTCTCTTAACCTTGTAACCATGGACATACCGTTCTATTTTGTTTTATACTGTTTTTGTAATTTTCTACTACTACTACTATTCCATCTTAGTGTTTTATTTACATAGGTATATATTTCCTTTGTTCCAGATCATGTCTGCTCCTACTACTTCTCGTCCTAAATGCCTAAACAACCCTGACTCCTTTTGCTATATTTGTGGTAGTTTCACCATTCCAAGTCAGAGGGCAAACATCAGTGCATTTGTGAAACAAGCATATTTTGCATATTTTAAATTAAAACTCAGTGATCAAGACAAGCCATTGGCCCCTCACAAAGTGTGCAAGCCGTGTGTCGAGAGTTTACGGATGTGGACCAAAGGAACACGTGAAGAGTTGGCATTTGGTATCCCCATGGTTTGGCGAGAGCAAAAAGATCATTGCACACTGTTACTTTTGTTCAGTGAAAACAAGCACATATCTGTTAAGTACAGTATTTTTCATATTACATATATTATTATATAGGCTTTCATATTTTTAAGAAAACGGGGATCTTATAGTTCAAAAACTTGACGTGATAGAGAAAAACTCTATATCTATCTAAAAAAAAGTTTTGGATTCCACACCCAAAAATTAGTTAAAAACAGCTGTCAGACCTAACTCAACAAAAATTGTGTTCCCCCAGTGTTATATACTATTGCACTTACAGAAGTCATAGTCAATAATGTTATCTTGTAGAAATATATGATAACATAAAATGAGAATACTTAAGTACAAGTACCTCAAAGTTTGCACCATTACACCAATACAACTGTGGGTTATAGCGTGGTAGTACCACTTATCACCAGCAGATGGGGTGCTGTCACAGGTACAGTCATGCTGTCCGGAAGACGAATGTAAATATTTTTGTGACGTTTCATTTTCCGGATCATTCACATCCACCCATTAAGAAGAATCACAGTCCCTCCAGCTCATGACTGCACCGCTGTGTGTCTTCATCTGTCAGTCCCTGTCGACTAACCTGACTGTGCCTGCTTGGCATCAGAGCTCTTCCTCTGTGGGGTCTACATCTGTACAGCTGCTGTGTTTGTTTGGTTCCTTGTGTGTAACATGCAGAACAGAAGGAAGCCAGAGCCGATCAAACTCAACCCGATCCCCGATGGAAACACTATCAACGGAACCGGAGCCACAGAGTGAGTGTCAATATTCATCTGCTCCATTCAGACTGGTGGATGGGGAATATTGATAACGACTATGTGAATGATTATTTATGTCTGATCCATGCTGAGTGTGTAATAAAGGTTCGTGACAACTGCAATAAGATAGGCCTATGACAGATGACTGAACATCTCTTTTATATGCAAACTTCTCTCTCCAATGTGACTCTGCACCAGCTTTGTGTGTGTGTGTGTGTGTGTGTGTGTGTGTGTGTGTGTGTGTGTGTGTGTGAGACCTGATGAGGTTTACTCTCGGGCTGCAATGAATGATTATCTTCATTAAATATTCATCCAAAACATATTGAGAAGTTCCCAAAATCCAAAATAGTAATGATTGATAATGAGGATTTTAGTTTGTTTTCCAATTAATAATTTAGTCTAAATGTAAGAAAATAGTAAAAAGTTAATTCTCCAAGCACAAGTTCACATCTTTAAACAGTATTTCTGTCAGACCAACTGCCTAAAACACAGAGATATTCACTTCTTAATAATATAAAAGCAGAAAAAGGCATCAGGTCAGAGCAAATGTATGGTGCTTATGTTTGATAAATTACTTAAGCAAATAATAATAGTAGGTGATACATTTTCTGTTGGTCGGCCACACAATAGATCTTTGTCACAGCAGCAATTTTGACATGAAAAAGTATGTAAACACAGCTGTTAACAATGATAATAATTAAGGTTCTGTTCCATTCAGGTCAAACAGAGTCAGGGTGCTGCTGTGGTGCATAATGAAAAAGGCTCTGCTGTAATAAATGAAACAGAACCTTAATTATTATCATTGGTAACACCCGTGTTGAACATACTATTTCAAGTCAAATGGCTCCTGTGAAAAAGGTCTATTGGACTGGTTGCCGAGCAGACATTTTGACAGGCAAAGGTGAACCTAATAACAGTAACAATGGGATCAGTTACATTAAGTGTCCCAGTAACAGTGACCGTGAACCACTATAGCAGGACCTCCCATGTGTGGTGTATCATGTTGTTTTGTATTTATTAATTTCACAATAAAACAAATAAGCAGAGCAAAAGACAAAAAGCAAATTGTGAAATTGTGCATGGGGGATTTAGAAACCCCTAAAGGCTTGCAGAATGAAGCTCAGTAAGTACAGTATTATAAGCAAATACAAAAGTCGTGTAAATCACAGTGGTAAGCAGAAATCAAACATAGGTTTAAAACCCAAACATAAAGAAAGCAATAGAAATTGTAAAATAAATAAAAGAATGTAAGTTAAAACATAGCGATACCTAATACATCCGTGAGTTTCCTGCTATGCGATGTCAAAATGTCTGCTGTGCAACTTGCCATTGTTTGTAACCACCAGCCAAAACCCTCAGCCAAAGGCCCAGTCAGTCCAGCAGCAAGCTGGATCAGTTGAGGGGAGAATTACATAACATGTCATCCGAGTGATGACTGTTTTTCCAATGTGTTGTGGAATATTTCATTGTTTCATTGCACATCTGGAGGGTCTTTTGTAATTAATTACTTAAAAAGCAATGAGTTAAAATCAATTGATGGATTATAGACAATTAAATTGAATAAATATGCCTTCATTTTCTACAATGGTTGACCAGTTTTTTGTTTGTATTGTTGTGAATATTTGCTTGGTACATGCCAACGGTTAATCATTTTTCATATTTGTGGGTTATACACTTTTTGGCGATATTATAAATAGTCTGGCCGTTACAACTTTCATTTCGCTTTGTGAATGGGCCTTCTTCACAGCAGACGTGTTGTCATGTCATGACAGGAAACATAATTATACGTTTAACTGCATTCCATTTAGCTGAGATAGCTAGTTGGTATATTGTGCATGCAGGCTCACTGGGACACTTGATGGCATTGAGCCATCGTTTACAACATTTGTATCACCTGTGCTTTTCCTGCTACATGAAGTCATCTCTTCATGGATGAGCGGGTCACTCAGTCACTCTAACGACCCACTTCGCGTGGACAGTGATTAGTTTGAGGCTGACCTTTGCAGGGAGGCAACGTGTTGAGTAATATTTCTGTGTGATGGAGAAGTTTGTAACTGCCTGTTTGCACCACCATTTGATAAAACGCAGTAATGGAGATTAAATTGTTATGACACCATGCTCTTATCGTTCTCAGTTCACAGAGAAAAGCCCAGTCAGTCCAGCAGCAAGCTGGATCAGTTGAGGAGAGAATTACATAACATGCCATCTTAGTGAAGGCTGGTTTTGTTCATTGTATATCTGAAGGCAATTTGGGTCTTTTGCAATGAATTACTTATAAATTTTATATGCATTAAACTTTCTCTTTTTCTTCTGCAGCTGCAACCATTTTAGTATAAACTCATCAGGCTGCAACTAACAATTAATATTGATTGATATGCCTTGATCTTCTCAATTGGTTGACTGGGTCTGGGTTTGTCTGATAATTAAACACAGACATAATGTAGTTTGTTATTATTTAAGACTAAGCAGCAAATCATCCAATTTAAAAAGAACCATCAAATGTTTCAGAATTTAGCTTGAACAATTGCTTTCCAACTAACTCAGAGACATGTAAAAATATAATTGTGACTAGAATTGTATTTTATTCTTCATTATAACAAATGTACTTTCTCCTTTATACATTTATCTATACATTTTCCTTCACTAGAAATATAAAAGATATTAGCGAATGTCACACAGTTTGTGCTTTTATGTTGGAGGATCAGCATGTTTATAATGTCAAACAGGGGAGTTGTTCCTCTGCTCAGTAGAGGTTGATGATGATGACATAATTTTTGGCTGGAGCTGAGCACATTCCTGCTGCTGAGGCCGAGGAGCAGCATGTCTCAAATCACCATTCAGGGACAATCAGGAGTTGGAAGTATCTGTCGTGGAGGGATCTCTCTTCCCACCACAATCTGTGTATGTGTGTCCAGTGGTACCGCTGTGACGTGAGCCTTGTCACTCAGACTGACATGCTGTTGACAGAAAGCCATTCAGTTATTCAGACCTCTTTTTTCCATAAAAAAAGATAGCTTTATCTCTACACTTTCAGCTGTCTGAGGCTGTGAGATAAGACAAATCCTGTTTCAGTGATTGTTAATGACTGCTCTGCAGGCGCACAGATGTCCCTCACGCATTTTGTTCCTTAACACTACAGAAAACTCCTGCACACCCACATGGAGAAGGAAGAGGGATAACAATTGTTATAGTTATAGAGTTACAAGTTGAATTTCGTTTGACCTAATAATGAACCTTTATGTTATGTGTCAGATAACAAGGGTACCAAAGAAGTTTGGTTAGAGCCGAGTCCAATTATATTCTGCTTTCATATATTTTTAGAGGAGAGGTCAATGCTCTAGACTCTAGACCAATTAGGCTTTGATAGTCTATTTAAGTGCTTGAGTTTTTGAGCAAGTCCAGATGTACATTGTGTCCTAAAGTGATCTTTTCATCATATCACCTCCAGTGTTCAGACTTATCATCATAATGACAACTACTTTAAAGCCCAAATAAGAGGTGACCAACAGATATCTGAACTTGCAGATATTGATTTTATGGATAAGAGCGCACAGTGTAAATGTCTAACAGAGCAAATATGTCTAGAATTTTGAATATTTCCTGATTTCCTAATTTTAGCTTTGCAAGTGCCATCTGGAACCAAAAGACACAGTTCGTCCCTGCAGGTGGTTCATATTTTGGCTGATTGTACGTCCTCTCAGTTTTTTCACCTGTATCATTCTTATTAATAACTTTATTTAAGTCTCAGTAAATTCTCCACCCAGTAGGCTTTCAATACAGCAGACGTCTCGACTTGTAATAGCAGAAAAAGCACAGGTATTACTAATAACATTAATGATGGCTCTGTTTTATTAATGTTCCCCAGTAAGTCATGCACAATATCAGGAGCCAGAAACCGAATTAGCTAAATGGAATTCAGCCATCATCAATTTATTAATTATACCTGTGATTCTTGCTCTGTGACATGTCAAAGGGCATTCTGTGGATATAATAACGATAATATCATAGCTGAATCTAAAAAAAAACCTACCACTCGGTATGTTCCTGCCAACAGACACATAAATTAATGCATTGTTTTGGGGTAATTTGGACCAGCACACAGGAGGATCTGATGCTCACACCAGCAGCACAGGTGTTGTATATTGGGCTGTAGAGCTTAATGCAATGGATAAGCCTCTTATTGAAACCAGAGTATTCCACTATTCTAGTGAAAAGGAATTGCCATTACTGCCCGCCAAATGCTTCTTCAGCGTGAAATGGCTGGCAGCCATGGGAGAAGTGTACTGAGTGGCCCACACGATGCCAGCCAAGCATGTAATATTATCAGAGGAGATCTGAGAACAAATAAAAACAACCTGTCCTGAGTAGACCTGCTATTTGCTAAAACCTTGGACGTGATCCTACTATTACATGCATCAAGACTTGCATAATATAACTGCACTGTTTAGTGGATCTTTATAGTTTTATTATTATTATTATTGTGATTTTTGCAGTTCAGCTGAACAGGAATAGAGACGATGTACATGTGAATTTGTGATATGGAAGTCTTGGAACAATTAACCCGTAGAGCAACCATAGTTCATGGTGCTACTTCATTGATTAGATTCCTTTTATTATATCCTGTTTTATCACAAAGGAATGCGACTAGTTAATTAATTCCACTTCACTTAAAACACTTGTGTTTTCTTGCAGACTTGATTTTCTTGATAATAAAATTAAACCTTATGATACATCAAACTATACTTAGCGGTGTAGTGGTGCCTGGAGCAAGTGAGTATACTCTGCACTTATGCAACTACCGGAGGATAAACATCCTGTGTTATAAACAGTGATATGTAATACTACTCTTGAATATTTAGCTCACTCAAAAATGGGTGGTATCGTTTACACATTGTCACTTAACCTCCGCTACTCAACTTCAGGGAGTAATGACCATTACGCAATAAATAGTGGCCCACATACAGATGAAACAACAACTAGATAAGGATGCATTTTTTGGTAAAGTATTCCTTATTAACTACTACATCCATTTGTGAATCTGTGAAGTCATGCTTTTCTGAAAATGAATCTATTGAGCATCTTGCAGTTATCCATGTTACAGGTCTGGTGGGAAAAAAGCTGATTTACAGCAGGAGAAGTGCATAGACACTTCACAACTGCAGATGATATGGTTTGATTTATTTAAGTTTACTAAAATATAGAATTTTGACAGTATGTAATATCCTATTTTACATAATCTTTATTTTTTTAGTTTTGCGTGGCTCACAGTCACATATTTGATAACAGCAGACTGCGGCTCTCTTGAGTATTTTGCATTCGAGTTCTACTCGATGTCCTTGGACACTGTGGGGATAAAGCACAAAAGGCCAGCATCGTGCTCAGTTCTTCCTGCACCCAGAGAGATAGATGGGGGGGCGCTGCAGCTACTGTAGTCCCTCCCACATGTGTTTTGTGTGGAGTGTGTTTCAGGCTGCTCTTCTTCTCAGTATCTCCAGCCTCCACCACCCCCGGCTCTTGTCGACAAACCACCCACGCTACCCACAGCCAACTCAAACTCAGCACCTCGTCTCCATGGATATGCAGTCCTGGTGTCAAAAATAAAACCACTTAACCCTCTGTTTGCTGTGTGGTTGAGCAGCGGAGAGAAGACAATACTACGCTGCTCTAGCTGCTCGTCACTGAGTCGTGATTAATTGCAAAGATTTTGAAAAAGTATAATTGCCAGTGAGCTTGAAGAAAATTATATCACATTATCATGCAAATATGAATAAATGGCACTAAATATTCATTCTTTGTTAGAAACTAGAGATGGAACACTTTACAGTAGTTTGTACACTTGCAGGCATGAGAAAAAAAAGTTTTTGTTTCATTTTTTGCAGAATAAAGCTTTGAACTTTGCATTAAGAAACATTTACTAAAAAATATAACTTACTCCAAAATGCTAATGTGTGCCTTGTTTCCATTTTTTTTATACATAAACTAACTAATATTCTTATTTTTTTTAAAGCTCTTTGACATCTGATCTATTGAAATTACATGACGACTCACTGACCTTACATCAACTTCTTATAAAGTTCATGATAGAAGCTTCGACTGGAATGTGTTGCTGTGTGTACAGTGTCTTGAGAGGAGAAAGAGAGGTCAGAAAGCAGCATGTTAGAACACTTCACAATTGATTTTTCAAGGAAACGCATCACCATGACAACAGCATCAGATGAGCGTCATCAGCACTCAGAGGAATTTCCTCACATCAGGATGTGGGGAGGAAGGAACACTGAAGTACACTCTGCAAGCCTTTGTGCCTTCCTGCTGGCTCTTTGGTTGTTTGCCTCTGTTCCTAGAGGTTGGAACAGTAGTTGTAGTTATCACGAAGCGCTGTCTTTTCTTATATAGATAGATGAAGCAGATCTGGATGCACTGTGGGCAGCCTCATGTCAGGACAGCCTGTCAGTCTGTCTGTCAGTACTGCCAGAATGGACTCAAGGCCCTTTTATTCATGGAAGAATACATAAATAAAACATGAATTATTCACCTTTCTCTTATGTCTGTCTTCCTTGTCTTTCTAAGAACAAACTTGGAGGCATTGCAAAAGAAACTAGAGGAGCTTGAGTTGGATGAGCAGCAGCGAAAACGCCTGGAGGCCTTTCTGACACAGAAGCAGAAGGTGGGAGAGCTCAAGGACGATGACTTTGAGAAGATCTGTGAGCTGGGGGCAGGCAACGGAGGAGTTGTCTTCAAGGTCTCCCATCGACCTTCTGGGCTGATTATGGCAAGGAAGGTAAGCTGGTCATAGACAGAGCTTTACTGAATGCAAACAAAAAACAATTGCAGAGATTTCTTCAGTATATCAGGGAGGCATTGATTTTCACAGGCATCATCACTGTGTTCAGAGAGTTTCTCGTTTTCCAGTATTTTGTGAACAACATGAAAAAAGCTCCTTTATGATGAAAGGATGAAAAGACTGAAACACAAACCACATTTTCCCTCTCTTGATCATTTTGTGAAGAGTGCATAAATAAAATCCAATGTCTTCTGTGTTCCAGCTGATCCACCTGGAGATCAAACCAGCCATTAGGAACCAGATCATTAGAGAGCTGCAGGTGCTACACGAGTGTAACTCCCCTTACATCGTGGGCTTCTACGGAGCTTTCTACAGCGATGGAGAAATCAGCATCTGCATGGAGCATATGGTGCTTATCCTTAATATGTTATGGCTGCCAGTGTATTTACACAGCGTTTACTTTGAGTACTGCTTTGTAGACTGTGCTGCATGTGAGCATGTTGTTTCTTCCGTGCTCACCAATTGAATAGAATTTGAATGTGTTGAATTTCACAGATTATATTTTTATATTCTCCATATTTTGCATCCATGCTGGCTGTAGGACGGTGGCTCCCTGGACCAGTCACTGAAGAAAGCGGGCAAAATCCCAGAGCAGATCCTTGGCAAAGTCAGCATCGCTGTGGGTAGCTCCAACACCTCCCAGTTTTGTCATCACACTACAGCTATATTTGTTTGAGTTTTTTTGGATATAAAACTGTCACTGATGCATATGCACTAGTACATTATGTCTTTTGTATTACAAAATAATCAGCGTCCTCACTATGCTGATATGCAGTATTTGTCTTTCCAGGTCATTAAAGGGCTCTCTTACCTGAGGGAGAAACACAAGATCATGCACAGAGGTCAGTCACTATTTCAGTTATTAAAAGATAAAAATAAAGGTTACACTATCTTTAAATACATGAATAACAATAAGTTAAATAACTTAGGGGAAAGTATAGATCTTCACTTCAGAGTAGTTCTCTGTTTCAGATGCATAGAGTAGATCTTTGTTTTACTCTTTCATACACATAAATGATGAAAAGAAGGGTTAAGACAAGCGTGCAAAAACAGCACAAGTTCAGAGACTTTGCAGCAGTTTGTTCTGTGATGCTTACTGCTCCCTGTTGAACACTTGCCCACCATGTTCTCCTAAATACTGCATGTCCCCCTTTCAGATGTCAAACCCTCTAACATCCTAGTGAATTCCCGCGGTGAGATCAAGCTGTGTGACTTTGGAGTGAGCGGACAGCTCATAGACTCCATGGCCAATTCTTTTGTGGGCACTCGCTCTTACATGTCTGTAAGTTTAAATGGACACGCTATGTTTCGTTTGCAGCTGCTCTCATTTCCACATTAACCTTTGGGGTTCCTGTTAAAGTAGGTAGTTGTAGTAAGTCTCACATTTATATATCCAAGGTAACCAATTCCCCAGTTGAGACTTTATTCACAATTTTGATGAGTCACAGATCAGCTGGGACAGGCTTTCTACACAGGCTTTGTGTAGAGTAGGCACCAGCAGTATTAGCAATGTTAAACATAGGCCCACATGTAGACACAGGCTTTGCAATTTACATCATCAGTTATACCACTAATGAGATGATGTAATGTACCTTGATCTAAAGCATCATTTGACTAAAACTGACACCGTTTATTGATTATTACAAGTTGGAGACTTTCACTCTTATTGCTGTGTACACTGCAAAGCAACATAAATAAACTCATATATATATATATATATAATGAATTTCAAATATGCTTTAACCCGTTGCTTTTTGTCGTGCTGCTGTGTTCCAATTATTGTACAAATCAGTTTTGTTATAGTAGTTATATAATTGCATGTGTGTTGTGCAGCCGGAGCGTTTACAGGGCACCCATTACTCTGTTCAGTCGGACATCTGGAGTATGGGGCTGTCCCTGGTTGAAATGGCCATTGGACGCTTCCCTATCCCACCGCCCGATGCGAAGGAACTGGAACAGATTTTTGGCTTCCCAGTGGAAGGGGAAGGAGCTTCAAGTGAGTCCTCCCCGAAGCCACGGCCCCCTGGGCGACCAGGCAGCTGTAAGTCTGAGTCTCGTCCTGTGATTCTGCTTTTTTAAATTATTGTTATTATGGATATATCTATATATTATTAACAGATTTGAATTAAATAATTACAAATGATCTGTTTTACATTGTTTACCACACAGCATATGGCCCTGACAGCAGACCACCGATGGCCATATTTGAGTTGCTTGACTACATAGTCAATGAGGTGAGCGTGTCTACCACTACCACATCTTGACATGAACATACCCTATGTGCACATGTACTTGTGGTAATGCCTTTTCTTGCACTATAATCCATTCAGTGCTGACTGGACCTTTTTCATTTTCAGCCTCCGCCAAAACTACCAGGAATATTTAGCTCTGAATTTCAAGATTTTGTGAATAAATGGTAAGTAGAACTCTTTGAAATATTTACTGACACCACCACCAAGTGAATATGCACGTTTGCTAGCCAGACTTTATGCCACCTAGTGGTGTTAAAATACATTACATGCTGATAGTTTGTGTCTCACATTACAGTTTGATAAAGAATCCTGCAGAGAGAGCAGACCTCAAACAGTTGATGGTGAGTGTGCATGTTAAGATGAATTCCTTCCTGCATTGTCCTACATCTCTATCATCTTACACATCTTTCCTTTTCTTCAGGTGCATTCCTTTATCAAACAGTCTGAAGCAGAGCAGGTTGACTTTGCTGGCTGGTTGTGCAGCACCATTGGACTCAACCAGCCAGTGACACCCACCCATGGTACAGCAATGTGAGACCAGTTCCCGTCTCCAACAAATCCCCCATACCCCAATGTGGGACTGGATTTTTATTATGGGTAAAATGTATGTTTATACGGAGTACTAGTTTAAAAGTTGTGCAATCAATAGCTGTATATTTAGTGTACACACCTACATGCCAAGTGAAATTAACTATGTATTGAATAATTCTTGGGGCTACATTGTGGCCTGCCTGAAAAGCCATCTTTTTCTAATAAGATTATTTAATCATGACAAATGCTGCTCAACCTGTGTGCTTGATATTCCTCTTTACCCCTCTTTACTCCTTACAGTGCCAGCAGATCAGAGTCTTTGTTAGCTTATTGTGAGAAATAAATAGTCTTGTGAATCAATTTTGAATGACAGGTCTGACTCATTCATTTGTACCAGCTGATTTATTTATTAACGAACACCGTCTTAGAGATTAGTAGATTGATGCCTTGGATTTGGCAGGTGCTGCTCTTTTCCAGGATTCCTCTTGGCAAACATGTCACAGTCAGTTTTACCATCTTACAGCAGAGTCATGTTTGAGGATGGCATGACCTTTTGCTGTCTTGGCGTAAGGCTTCACCCTCAAAGTCCCTCAGAGGATTCTCCTTCAGTACTCTGCAGCTGATTTAACTGAAATGACAAAATAACCAAGTATTAAAGTGGATTTATGCTAATCTGCAAGTTTATTAACTTTGTGCTGCTCAGGACTTCCATATAATCAGGATTCAGAAACACGGACCTGAAGTGGAACATCATCATAGCTGACAAGCTGGGGAAAAAGAAAATTGCAAAAACTGTGCAATGCTCACCTGGGTGTGCAAAGTTCTCCCTGGATCTTCTCGCTCCTCAGGATCCTGCTCGGGTCTGTGTTGGTTATCTTGTGCATTCTTCTTCAGTACTCTGCGGTTGATCTTCTTGCTATAATGACAAAATAACCAGGTATTAACAGTGGACTTGGACTAAACTGCTTAAGTTTGTTATATACTTTGTGTCGCTCAGGACTTCCATATAATCAGGAATCAGAAACACGGACCTGAAGTGGAACATCATCATAGTTGACAAGCTAAAACACATTTCAAGAGTTAAGCAGTGCTTACTTAGGTGTACGAAGTGCTTTCTGGATCTCTTCACTCTTCAGGATCCTGCTCAGGTCTGTGTTGGTCATCTTGTGCATGGGCAGGCTGGAATAAATAAGACATTGAGAATTGAATTACTCATGTTGGAAATTATGAAAGCAGCAAACCTATAACTTATTGCTTAAACTCAGAACTTCGTTAATATCACAGAAATTCAAAAACACGGACCATGAAGTGGAAGCTCATCACTGTACTGTGATCGTCAGTTTTACTTGTTACAGTGCGAATGCTCCATAAACACTTACTTATATATTCAGGGAAGCAGGTTGCCAGGTATGTCAGCTCATCTTTGTCCATTGACAAGCCTCAGGTGGTTGGTTGGTTGCTCATGTTCTGCAGTGATGCCTCAAAAACACAGCACATTTAAAAACTCACCAGGTTAGGAGTTACCGTCACTTTCATCTTATGTTTGTAACAAGGACATGAACTATACATTAGGTATTATAGAGACTCAAGAAAACATTCTAATATTCATAGCCAAGACATTTACATTTGAACAACACACCTGGGGCATTTCTGGAGGCTTCGGTGACACCAATGTCGTCGTTGTAAATGATGCACGGTCCTCTGCATGGGATCAGTCCAAGTCCTCGTGGGGATGCTTCACTTGGCCTGTGCTGAAGCCAGCCTAGTTTGGTGTATTTATGAGTGTAGCACACACTCATGGGATTCCCCTTTATCTGTATAAAGTGCTAGGACTCATACATGCCCTATACAATTTAAGATGTCGGCCTTCAAGCTGAAGTCCCCTTTAGTTTCACCATACCAGTACAACTGACTTAATCCACAACAAACTCCAAGATCCTTGAATGACTGGATTTGTATTTGGGGGTAAAATGTTTATATGGACTATTAAATGAGTTTAAAAGTTGTGCAATCAATAATATAAGTTTAGTGTACACACCTATGTGCCAAGTGAAATTAACTATTGAATAATTCTTTGGGCTACATTGCAGCCCGCCTTAAAAGCCATCTGTTTCTAATAATCAGATTATTAAATGATCTGAAACGCTGCTCAACCTGTGCGCTTGATGTTTTCCACTTTACCCATGTCCTTACACCACCACCAGATGAGTCTTTGTTAGCATATTGTGAGAAATAAATAGTCTTGTGAATCAATTTTGAATGACAGATCTGACTCATTCATATGAATCAACTGATTTATTTATCACTGAACACCAGTCTGTGAGAGAGTTTTAAATTTATGCCTTGGTTTTGGGCTTGGCAGGTGCTCCCTTCTTTCCAGGCTTTCTCTTGGGTTTCAGCATCTTGGCCTTGATCTATGGCGAGGAACAAACAAAGTTTTTTAAAGTCATAATCAGCAATTACAGTTATAATTTTTACTACTATTTGAATTGTTCTGGTTCTTACCGCAGGGTCATGCTTGAGGATGGCATGACGTCTTGCTGTCTTGGCATATGGGTTCAGTTTGAGCATTATCCTCAGGTTCTTCAGAGGATTCTTCTTCAGTACTCTGCGGTTGATCTTCTTGCTACAATGACAAAATAACCAGGTATTAACAAAGTGGACTTGGACTAAACTGCTTAAGTTTGTTATTTACTTTGTGTCGCTCAGGACTTCCATATAATCAGGAATCAGAAACACGGACCTGAAGTGGAACATCATCATAGTTGACAAGCTAAAACACATTTCAAGAGTTAAGCAGTGCTTACTTAGGTGTACGAAGTGCTTTCTGGATCTCCTCACTCTTCAGGATCCTGCTCAGGTCTGTGTTGGTCATCTTGTGCATGGGCAGGCTGGAATTAATAAGACATTGAGAATTTAATTACTCATGTTGGAAATTAAGAAAGCAGCAAACCTATTACTTATTGCTTAAACTCAGAACTTCGTTAATATCACAGAAATTCAAAAACACGGACCATGAAGTGGAAGCTCATCACTGTATTGTTAAACACCTTTTTAACTAATGCTACCGTGCAATCACTTCTTAAACACTCACTTGTAGCCGATCTTCAGGGAAGCAGGTTTGCGCCAGGTGCCGTACAGCTCGTCCAGCTTGCGGAAAGCACTCTCTGTCCAGATGCAGAAGCGTCCAACGTGACCACCGGGGGCAAGCCTCAGGAGGTTCAGCTTGTTCACGTTCTGCAGAGTGATGCCTTCAAAATACAGCAAAATAATCAAACTCACTGGCTGAGCGTTCTCTTCTTTGATAACTACCACAAGACAACTGCAATATGCAAGATTGAGTCTATAATCTAAGATACCACAGTGTTATTCCTATGTTACTACACTGAATAACCAGTGCATACAAACTGTACATTGTAATTATCCAATGAGATAATTAACAGTAATGAATTTTATTTGACCAAATAACACACCTGGGATATTTCTGAAAGCTTTGGTGACTCCAGCGTCTTGGTTGTAGATGATGCAGGGTCCTCTACGCTGAATGCGTCTGCGATTTCTCATCTTACCCTTACCAGCACGCATGCGCTGAGAGGCGTACACCTGGGAATGTCAAGTTTATATTATTTTAATATGCTATTAAGACACCTACTCATGCTTAACAGATGGACTAAACCACAGGCAGAGGCACAATTCTCAATACTAGTGAAACTAACAAGGTCAGTCCAGTTCCCACAAATTCAAGTACCTAGCATGGTACAGTTTGAACATGGATCGTGGTTGATTCTTTACAGAAGCTCAGATTAAGGAAAAACTTTAATGTGTGAACACGTAAAATGTAATGGCACCTTTGATTTCTATTCACTTTCAATGACTCCATATCCATTTTAAAGAACTCTTACATCTTGATATTTTCCCCTAAAATTCAATCTTTTAGAGTCTTCAAGCACATGAGGGAACCATGATGTATATAAAAATATACAATATGGAAGTTATGAACATCATATATCCTTTGAGCTGAAATTAACACTTCATTTTCAGTGTTTCAATATCAAATCACATGCTCCCTTTAATGAAGCGCTGAATCAAGAGAAAACCTGAAAATTACCTTCTTGATGTCGTTCCAGGCTTTGAGCTTCTTCAGCAGCAGCACAGCCTCCTTGGTCTTCTTGTAGCCCTCAACTTTGTCCTCGACCACCAGTGGGACCTCGGGGATTTCCTCAATGCGGTGTCCTAAGAGGCAAGACCATCATGTCAACCAAAGATATCTACACACAATCATCTTGTGACTGTTAAGGACTACGATGTTACAGGAGCTTGCTCAGAATTTATCATACATCAATTCCTTATGACAGCTTAAAGACAGCAGGCAACTGTCACTGTTCACAAGATCAGACGCAAATTACACCATCATGGCAAGTCAAACTTAATTTTATTTCATTAACGGCATATTTTAAAATGTTTTGCCCTCTGTAGATGTTTTTAGGGCTTACCTTTGGACATCACAAGTGCAGGGATGGCAGAAGCAGCCACTGCAGAGCAGATAGCATAGCGCTTCTGGGTTGTGTTGATCCTGCGGTGCCAGCGGCGCCAAGTCTTGGTGGGAGCAAACATACGACCTCCGCGGCACATCTAGATCAAAGTCAAGGTCGTTTGACAACTTATGAAGTCATAAATTATTATGTACCTAATGCCTGCTCAGACTCTGTTGTTCGTCAACCATCTGTGCCAGCATATGACAGCAGGCATACTGTCACTGGTCACAGAGTCAGACGCAAATTACACCATCACTGCAAGTCTTTTGATTGAGTTTGTTTGCCTCAGCACATACAGAACTATAAAAAAGGCAGGAGGAAAAAGTGAAACTTTAGTTCTTGTCAGAAGGATACATTTCCAAAGGCACCCTGGCCTGAGCGGTGAGTACCACCACCTCTCACACGAGGGATACGAGCCACAGCTCTTCCTGTACCCCAGGACTCAGCGCTGGTCTGGTGACCTGAAATGAATTAAATGACACACTTAAAATTACAGATTTGTGAGTGCATGAGGTCAATCGCCATCTTAAAAAAAAACAGATGCTGAACCTTGGAGCAACATGCGAATTGGGGGCAGACTGTATACACACTCACCTGCCAGTTCGCTGACTGCATATGGCTGGCGGCTGTTCTTGCGCATGTTGGTGTGAACAAAATTCACAACATCAGGGCGAATTGGAGCCTTGAACACAGCAGGCATGACAACATTCTTGCCTGCCGATTCTCCTTTCTCGGAGTAAACCGAGATCAACGGTCGGGCACAGGCCTAAAGGAAGCAAAATTCAAAGTGAGCTTCAAACACATGCATAATGTAGATTAAATCAAATTGTATTTGTATAGCCCATAGTCACAAAGTACATTTTTCTCTGAGGGCTTTACAATCTGTCCTTAGACCCTCGGTTCGAGGGAGGAAAAACTTGTCCACAAAAAACCCTTTAACAGGGAAAAAAGGTGGAAACTTGTCCACAAAAAACCCTTTAACAGGGAAAAAAGGTGGAAGAAACCTGAGGAAGAGCCCAAGAGGAGGGATCCCTCTCCCAGGACGGACAGACGTGCAACAGATGATTACAAAGTAACACATAATCTAAGATGCTATGCCTCTTTGGCAGCACAGTCTACAACGTGTCATGAAAACAAGCCATTAAGGTCTTACATGTGCGTGCCAAGTCTAAGACAACTTAGTGCAACTACTATTTTTAAATCAAGTCGTTTAAAATAGCATAACGGCGGCAGAAACTGCTCATTAACGCCACATATTCAGAAACTAGTCGTAGTCTTAATAGCTGTGATCTGCGGATGTTGGCCTTAGTTTAGCTCGAAGCTGCTAACGGGTTTTAAACGTCACCTTGTCCACTCATTGTAGCTGTGTTAACAATGATCACAGCATAAACAGCACTAAAATTAAGAGTAGTTTCTAAAGCGAGCTAAATCTGCCGGCAGATGTCTTTTAAATGAGCCACACTTGCCGCTGACTCGACAGCCACACGTGTAACTACTTCAGCTCGTCCAAAATGGCTCCTCGTGTTAGCTTCGTTAGCCGGGAGGACTTCAACTCACTGCTCTGTTAAACCGTAATTTAAGCGTCCCACCGACACGGAATGGGGGTTTGTTTGTACAGTACAATCAACAGTATAAGCCACAGATATAATACTGCACATTTGTGGCATTATGAGTGTGTTTTCTTACCATTTTAAATGATTAGTTTTCGGCTCGCCGGGGACCACGCTCCACTCGCTATGGCGGCCACAGTAAAAAGGAAGTTGGTGAATCACCCTGAGTGGTTTATGCCTCCGCTGCGACACATAGCACTTCCGTCGACAGGGTTTTATTTTCCATCATTTTCGTTTTGCTCACCGAAAACAAACACGCATAATAATTATAAAAAAACAAACATGATTTTTATAAATAGTTGCTTTAGTGTTCTCATTAAAATTCACTCGACAACGAAAAAAAACAAACTTAAAGTTTGTTGCTAGAACTGGGGACTATTTCTTTACGCCATGTTGGCGTAAGCTGAACGTAAAGAGGTGAACTGTTTTATAAGTAACATTTTAAAATAAAATATAATTTAATTTATTTACATTTTCTAGTATAAGTATTTACACACTTTAACAACTCCATTTATTAATTTCTGTAAAATTTAAAAAAAATAAAATAACGATAAAGTGACCCGTGACCTCACTACGTCACCACCCGAGTGAGCGCGCGACTGTCAAAATATCAACAGTAGCGCCACAAACGGCTAAACTCTGCTAACTTCTGACTTCTTCACACAGTATTAATACTTTGACCGAAGAGTTGCTCCATATTTTTCACAATGGGCTCAAAGGTCATATCTAGCGCTAAGGAGTTTTATACTTTTCTTCGGTGAGTTTGCTTTTGTTTCTATTTCTTTTAAGATAACGTAATATTAACGCCAGTTAATGAGCTGTTAGTCTTCAGCTTATGCTCACTATTCAATCGCTTCAATAACCACTAACTATCCTACTTATCTCCATTTTTTTGTGTTTTGTTTGTGTTATGCCGTTTGGTCGAAGGTCTCTTCAAGATGGGGAAAGCAGTAATCCATCTACATATGAGGTAATTTCACTGTAAAGTTAAATATGTTGCAGTTTACTGTATCTAACCTTTCTGTGTTATAGTATATTGTTGTTGATGTTGGATTTCAGGAGGACATCCAAATGATAAAGATGAATGGAGACAAAATCCCTGTGCTGAACATGTACTGTGGCAACCAGCCAGTCTTCATCTGTGAAAAAGCTGTGAGTTATGTAAATGCTGTGACTTATTAGATATATTCAGCTGGTATGCAAGCTCTAGACAAGTATTACTGCATAGCATGCAAATGAAATAAACACATCAACATCATCTTGCACAATCTATATTTTAATGTTTGTTTGTTTTTTGTGATTAGATTAGATATACTTTATTCATCCCACCACGGGGGAATTTACTTGTTACAGCAGCAGAGGAAAGTGAAGCATACACTACAGAATTAGAAAAAAGTAGAAAAGGCAAAAAAAAAACAAAAAAAAAACTACAATAAACAGAAATATCTATAACCTACATAATAAACACAAAAAACAATTAACCTTCAAAACAGACAAGTACTGAGGATAAAAGTGGCATGATATATAAAAAGAGTATTGTAATATAAAGTGACCATAGTGTAAGAAGTGATGTGATACATCAGCAGTTACTTATACTTGCTAATGTTGGTATAGTGCATATTTAATTTCATATAACTAGTATACTCCACTAGCCTTAAAGTTCAGTTGTCATTATTGTGTATCTCAAACATGCACCACTATAAAAGCAACAGATGTACTATAACTCAAGATAACTGCAGGTACAAATATTATACTAATACTTATCATGTTTTTATTTCTTTAATTCATAAGGCTCCTAAAATAAGTGAACCCAATGGTCAACAAATTACTGAAACATCCAACTGCACTGATGATGATGATGATGATGATGCTGATGCTGATGCTGATGCTGCTGCCAATGAACTCCAGACAGAATTGGGACCACAGCCACTCACAGTCGTGAAAGCAAGGTGACCAGTGCTAAGAAGTGTAACATCATCTTGTTAAGGGAAATGATTGCAGGATATATATATACCATGTAGATGATAAGTAAAATATTTTTTCTTTCTGTTTTTATAGGCAGTTGCTGTCTTTTTACACATTATCTCAAAATTCTAATGTGTCAGCTGTGGACAACAAACCTGCCTTACACCCTCTCTGGGTGCGGTGTGACATGTCTGATCCAGCTGGAACAACCTGGTTAGGAGCTGAAACAGTCAACGTGGGCAATAAAGTATCTGGTGTCAAATTATACTGTGTTACCTGCAAAGGTATAATTCAAATGCTTCATACATCTTTGAATAATGGACCCTTGAAATATTTCTAGTATAATTTAATTGTTTTTTGATATTTATTAGGCTTAACTGTGGATAAACAATCTCTCATAACCTTGGACGATCTTAAACAAGAACACAAGAAAAGGCATCACCCATCCTCTGTAAGCAAGCGTGCATCCTTTCTCTAAGTCAGTGTGAATGAATCGTCGTTCACTTACATCTGTTGATGCTTTCAGATGGTGATTAAATGCAGTGCCAGGTTCAACTTGTTCGGCTCCACTGTTGTTGAAAACACCACAATTGAGTCACAGAGTTCTGTGACAGTGGATTTCAAATGGGGTCATGTGGAGCGTATCCTTGAGACCCCACCCCTTTCCTCTACAGCAACTCTGGTAAGCATCAATTTCCAGCAATTTCCACTCAAAGCATGCTAAACATACTATGTACTATTTTCTGCAGTACATATTCTTTTTTTTTTTTTTATAAAGTATAAAGGACTTGCCTTATTTATATTTGTTCACATGCAGAATATCAAAGTTGCCAGCGGGGACATGAGGAGCCCATTGTTCGAGATGTACAGGGAACTGGAGTTTCTCCAGGTTTGTGTCCCACAGTAATCTGAGATGAATGACTGTGAGTATCAACACACAAGTAAACTACTAAATATATCCAATCCCTGTTATTTCAGACTCTTGCTGATGGTTTGAGAACTGGTGAGACTGAATGGATGGAACCTTTGGAAAGCACGTCAGCTGTAAATCTGACCAAGGCCTTTCTAGAAGGTATCTGTTTTGTTTAACCGATGCACCTTCACTATGATTTTAATCTTAACAGGTAGTTAGGAAGAGTACTTTTCCTTCTTTCAGAGCTTCAGGACACTGCAAAGATACTACAGGACCGGGCTGCAAAACCAGCTGAGGTATGATGGTATTCAAATAAATGGGCTTTTCACAAATTCCTTTATTTCAGAATAAATGTGGCAGATGTCTTGCTTCTTTATCTTTTCTTAGACCACAAAGCCTGAGACGGAGACTCCCATTTTCAATTCTATCTTGGAACGAGGTGATTTGGATTTTGTGGAGCAGCTGTGGGTTCGGATGAGAAAGAGTGAGTCAGTTCCTCTGTTACGGAAAACCAGGATTCATCCGATTAAGCATTACAAACAAAAAGCGACAACCAATTTTCTCCATTCCTCCATTATAGGTGTGACTTCATATCAGGACATCGGAGACTGCCTGAAATTGGTCACTGAAGCTCTCAGATATGGTGACATCAAACCTTGGGTATGAAATGGTGTTTCTGAAAACTTTATCACTGAGAGAATATTGTTGGTTGTTGTTGTTTTGTTAATCTTTTGTTTTATTTCCTCCAGATTCACAGAGACAGCAGCAGCTCCCTGAGCAAGCTCATCCTGCAGTCTTACCACCAGCAGATCGATCATGTGTCTCTCACAGGTGTCACACCTGTCCACATGCTGTTAGAAATGGGTCTAGACAAGATGAGAAAGGACTACATTAACTACCTCATTGGTAACCTCTTATTTATCACTGTGAATATCTGTCAAACTCAATGTTACCAACTTTGCATTGATATTCAACTCCTTGCATTTTTTCCTCAGGTAAAGAATTGACAACTCTAAATCACTTGGTAAGCTTAAGATTATTTTACTGACAACTACTTTCAAATGTCTGCTTACAAAATACTCAAAATCTGAACATTTTCCTCTATAGTGTTATTACCTGAACACAGAGGTTGATCTGCAGGAGCAAGTGATCCGACTCCGAAAACTGCACCATCTGCTGGAAATCATTTTGACCTGCAGTACTTTCCTGGGTTTGCCTTATGACCGGCTCTTCCATCTCACACAGTAAATCAAGTGGCTTTTCCCATTGATGTATGTGTGTGTGTGTAAAATGTACTTTCCTAAAGATGGCATTAAAGTAGACAATTTCCTTTCTCATAGATCATGTTTGCAGCACTACAAAACATACCCATATGATGAGGAGCATGAATTCAAGCTGCAAATCAAACCTGCACTGATCGGCCACTTCTACCAGAAGTAAGGATGATTTGTACACTGACTGCATCAACTGAAAATGAAATGGAGATATTTGTCTTTTCATCCATTTTTGAACACAAACTAGTTGCTTGCTTTACCTACGAAAAAGAAAATAGTGAAAGTTTGGATTTTGTACCCTGCATCATGTGTGAAATTTTAAAACAAACGTCATAATTTTACAGAAGCAAATCAACTGTATTCAGATGTGTTCATGAGGTTTCTTGTACTCCTGTGTTTTCACAACAATATTTAGAGAGAACACCTAATATGCATTGAAGTGCCAAATTCAAAGTTTTAACATGGGCTGTTGTCTCATCCCACACAGAGAGCAACCAGCATTGTGGGGTGTCGAGGTGTCCAGTGGCCACGGTCCTCGTGAGGTCAGGACATCCTTACAGCTGAGTGACACGCCGATGGTTGATCATGTCATCTTCGAAACAGGTGATCTTTACGCTCCACTCCAAATATAGCACATGCTTTATACCACAAAGTTACAGATGGTTACTTTCCCAGGATACAGCACAGATAAATTCTTTCCTTCTTTAACTGTTCTGTCTTATAGATTACCCAAATGAAACGGTGAATGGGGACAGTGAGGAGCCTGCCTTTTTCTCCACCATGGTGTGCTGCAGTCTCGTCAACATTGCTTGAATTTACACAGAGCACAACTAAACAACAAGGGAGAAGTTTATTTTCATTTTTGATATTCTCATCTGCAATTAACATGTTTTAAAATAAGAACTAGCCCGATGACCTTTTACTGCATCATAAAGCATACACAGACAACTGTAGGGTGTTAATATACTGTATTTTCCTAATATGTTTTTAATGTACAACGCTCAGTTATTTTGTATGTTTGTTCTGTACACTGTTGTTGGCTTTCTAATCGCATCTTTATCATCACATTTACAGTTTTTTTTTTTCTGTTCTATATAGCATCTGAAAGAGATTTTGAAGTTGTTGTTTTTTTGCCAAGCAACTCCCAGTTGAAACCAAATAAAAAACACAAAGTACAGTAGATCACAAGGGATATTTGCAATGATATTATTCCTTAATGCAATACAACCAAATCCAACAGGTTTTCAGGGCTATCCACACTGTTCAAGTGTCTGGTACTAAATTCATTATTATAGGCTAAACCAAGGTTTTTACAGCAAACACTGTATGCACATCAAATTAATGAAGTCACTAATTCTCAGTTCAAATAATGTATTTATGTTCACACATGATCCATTAAAGAAAAGATGCACTTAGAATGTGTGTGTGTGTGTTGTTTGTGTTTGTAAACCTGCACACTGTGAGATCTTTCTAGTTCCGCCTCCGCAGCAGGAACATAAGGAGAATGGCACTGAGCAAGATAGAGAGTGTGCACACAGTGGGAACAACGATCTCAGTTACCATCTCCATGTGGCTGGTCAGAGGGTCTGCAAAACACACAGCGATAACTCCCAAGCATTATTATTGTAGTTCAGACACTGTTTGTGAAGCGAGTAATGATGCTCAAGCACAGCACTCAAAGGGTTAATATTATTCCCTGAATGAAATCATTCTTTATCTGATTCATAGTGAGCATGAGTGTTTTCTTACCATGTATAAGTCTTAGAATATTGGCAGCAGTACTCCGCTGTTCCTCTAATAAAAAAAGAGAAAGTACTCAGAGTTGATTAACGGCACTTTAACCCTTTGAGAACTGCATGCAGCGACTGGGGAATAATTCAGAAAGCAGCATTTGCACCATCGCCAGATAACCTTTAAAAATCCAATCTAATGAAATGTAATTTTTAATTACCAGTCCTCAACAGGCATGGCTGAATCATGTTCCCAAACCTCATGCTGAAGTTTTGCTTCCTAAATTTAATTGAGATCTATCACAGACTTTTTCAATGATTTATTTTATCTGGGTAAATTTATAAACCCTGCTTTGTGAAATAAGTCCACAGGTAAGCCTTATGCTTACTGAGTTTTTGTCAGCTGCCGTGAAATCAAAAGGGCTGTTCTTGGTTGCAAATTAGATTTAAGCACACGAGTAAAACATCAGATAAATGGAGACGTAGTTACACACTGTACAAGAGTACAAGCTTGTTTCAGAGGCATGTTTTAGTGTTAAACGGCAGAGGCTTAATTCGGTTAGATTTAAAACATCACACAGCATCAACAAAAAATGACATTTATGGAAGATATATATACCCTCAAGTTCTAAACTTCATCATGCACTGGCCAAACCTTTGGCATTTCTGCATGTTCCTTGGATTTTCTTCTAGCTGGAGGGGCAAACAAAGAAGATATCTCAGATATTCTGTTAGAGATTTCTTAATTATGTTTTATATTTCCATCATTCTTATGTCATTAATAGCTTGCAATGTGTTTTCTGAGGTGCTTAATGAACAGAAACACATATTCAAGTCAAATTATAATTCTTGATCTTATATTCATTTTAAAAACTATAAGCACGTTTTTTGATATTTAGGTCAGAATCTTTATTTGTTTACCCCAGCTAGCTGTTCACCACGGATAACTGATAAACATAACCTGGGCTGTTATAGAGGAACTGACCTGCAGCCAGGAGCTGGTTGCTAGAAGAGCACGTCTCAACAGCCTTCCTTCTCCAGTTTTCAACCTGTGGGAGTTTTACAAGCATACAAGCATCATCACTGACGATATTTTTGTGGCAAAATATAATAATAGGGCTTTGTAGCAACTACCTTGCATGTCTTACCTCTCTCTGATTGGGAAATCCATTGAAGCCGATGATGCGTTTGTAAAACTGAACAGAAGCTTTGGGATAGCGAGGCTTGTTTTTGTTCCTGAAGTCCACATAGTACAAGCCAAACCTCTCAGAGTAGCCTTCATCCCACTCAAACTTGTCCAGCAGGGACCATGCAGTGTAGCCCTTCACATTGACTCCATCTTTGATAGCTGAATGACACCACAGAAAACAGAGAGTTGGATTAAACTTTGATTAGATTTACTCTAAACAAAATGTGTGAGCTTATTCACCTTTCAGCATCTCATTGATGTAGTCTTTATAATACTGTATCCTCCAGTCATCACACAGCTCTGTGCACGGCATCTTCTCAGAGACTCCATTCTCGGTCACATAAATCATTGGGTTTCCATACTGAGTCTAGATGGGGGACAAATCAACATGATGCTGTTGTAATATAATTAAACCAGGGTTGCAGTGCGCTGAAATCATTTCAGGTACAGCACAAATGTCAACAAGCCTGTTCTGCATCATTCACTATATGTCACCTTGACAAAATTGAGCAGACGTCTGAATCCCCAGGGCACAGAGTAGAGCCACTCAGACCCAGGATCAGGCCATCGTGGGTCAACTAGCTCAGCTAGGTCACGGTCAGTGAAGTAGCTGCCGCTACTACGACCTGACGGGTTGCTCTTCTGGGTGATGTAGCGTGTGGTGAAATGACCAATGCCGAGGAAGTCACAGGTGCTCTTGATGTAGCTCTTCTCTTGAGGGGAAAATGTGGGCAGGCGAGACATCCCGAGGCCCTGTTGGACGCTCTTTCTTCCTGCACACACAGTTACAACAAATGATTAGTTAATTTCCAAATAACTGATCTGACTTCCAGGATTAACTGTTTACAACTTAATTTACCAATGAAGTCTTTCATCACTTGAGGGTAGTCTCCATGAAAGATGGGTGTGGCAAACCAGCCCAGGTAGAACTGGACGTATCTCTCAGCTGCCTCAATGTCTTTCTGGTTGCTGATATCCACCGGCTCTCCCCAATCTCCAGACAGAGAGATGCCAACCAGACCTGCAGATGCGAGCAGCAGTTCTCAACACTAAGACAGACTACTGTTAAGAGACAGAATGAAGTCAATATGTTACTCTCAAGAGTTTACCTTTTTGTTTTGCCCTCCATTGTGTATCATAAGTGTGCCAAACCTTAGCATGTGCCTGTGAAAAAGATGTTTTGAGGATGATTTCACTTCAGAGTGGCGATTTTTTAAGTGTTTTTATAATAAGAATTGAATGCATTCACCTACCTTGATTATGTGATGGGCAGCTCTGTACGCTCCTGTTCCTCTCAGCTTCAGTCCAGGAGCATGCTCACCTGTCTCATAACCTTCAACTGCTATAGACTGAAGCAGATTATGAAGTATTAGTATGATAATGGTACTTTCAGTAACAGGTAGCATATTTATCCAAGCTCTATGATGAAAAAATGCATGTGTTAGCCTACCCACGGATTGTTGAAAGTGATCCAGTACTTGACTCGGTCGCCAAATCTTTCAAAGCACAGGTTGGCATATTCATTGAAATGATTGACCATGCTTATATTCTGCCATCCTCCATATTTCTCTTGTAAAACCTAGAAAAGCAAAGAATACAGTAACTCAACTAAGCGAAGAAGAACAGTGTTGTAGTGCAAAAATGGGTAAAGTTTGGATTGGTATACCAACCTGTGGAAGATCCCAGTGATACAGAGTAACAATGGGAGTGATCTTGTTCTCCAGTAGCTGGTTAATCAGTTCATCATAGTACTGTATTCCTCTTTCATTTATGTGGTCAGCTGCGAATTGTATCAAAGTGAACACCCTCAGCTTTAGCAATGAACAAATTGCAGTCCTATATACTGGTTCATATTCAAAGGCTTGAATTAATAGCAGTTACTCACACTTTATACCAGTAGGGATGAGTCTAGGCCATGATATGGAGAAGCGATAGTGGTTAAGCTTTAGCTCCTTTATCAAATTAACATCATCCTGTACAAAACACACACACACACACACATAATGTAGTGAAATATATAGATTTCCTTTTGCATATCTCTCAGACAGACAACACCTGATCATCCCACCTTGATTTTGTGGTATCCTTCACAAGAGGAATCCCCCGTTTCATTGTGTTGGATTTTGCCTTTCTTATGACTGAACACATCCCAGATGCTCAGTCCTTTTCCATCTTTGTCCCAGGCTCCTTCTGTCTGATAGGCTGAACTGCCGGCACCCCACGAAAATTCTAATAAATACACCAGTGGCAAACAACCATTCAACTCTGAGTTAGATGACCAGCTCTCAGATGGGATGATTTCACAAGTTACCAAATAATTCAACTGTAGAAAACAACAGCATGTTTACCAGCTGGAAAAGTGCCATAATAGAAGGAGCTGTGGTCGTTCTTTGTCCAGTCGAAGTCCTCAGCCGAAGACAGACACAGCACCAACACAAACACATGGCACACACTGAATGCACAGCGGGGCAGCATGATACTCCTGAGCCTCGTCAGTCACTGTCTGGTTCTGCTCCAGTCGCTCAATGACGTCTACACACATATGAGAACCATTCATCATCACCATTTATTCACAATAACAAGCTGGGTCTGGAGTGCTGTTATATCCAAGATACACAACAACAAACATGCTTACAACACTCAAATTGTCTGAATTATTAACAGAAAAAAACCTTAATATAGTCACAGTAAATGGCCAATCAAACAGACTGAAAGCATCCAATGCAATGGACTGCAGGGGGTCCCACATCCCTAATGCAGAGTCAAATGCCCCCTTTTCAAACTCAATGGAGTGTGAACTCATCTTGCTGAGGCAGACAGATCCCATACAAACTATGGTTTCACCTCTGTAAGCAAAGTTAATGTCAGAGAGGTTGATATATTTACAGTACACAATCACATGATAGTGTATGCACACATATATAGACTAAATTTGAATATGGGAACTTTTATAACCTCATCATTAGACAGTTATGGAAATAAAGGCTATTTTTTTGCATGATTGATGTCTAGATTTGAGTATTCTCAGAAAATTACCAGAATTCTGTTTGTAAATAATTTGATTTCCAGTTTCTGTGTCCTCTAATATGCTTGCAATCAGAAGGACACATTAAATATATCATATAAATCAATGCATGCATATAACTTTAAATCAGGAATGAAAGTACCTCAAAGGAAAGAACCTAAAAATCTACTCAGCTTGCAATTATGAATACTAATTGGTGTACATTCATGAACATGTTTTTTCTTCTTCTGCAGATATATAATAGATTGTATAATTGTCTGGTTGTACAGCTGACGTTTTGACTTGTGAAAGCCTGAAAAACACATATGGATTTAATAACAGATATCCCAATAACAGTGCCAGTAAACCAGCACTATATATCCATGTAAGATCATATGTGATAATTCAAATAAACTTGAACAGGTTCCCTAAGTAGAATGCAGCTATCACTGACTTGTCAAAATGCCTGCTGTGCAACCAGTCTACTTTCTCCATTAAGCAGTTTTCTTCCTGAGAATAATATATGAAATCACTGGCATAAATAGATTTGATTCACAAAAGCATAAGATTACCTGGGTACCTTATGAAGAATTCATTTGCAGCAAGTGTGTGTGCTCAGCCCAAGTCCCTCCTGGGTGAATGGGAGGTTTCCTGGAACAGCAAAATATGTAGGAAGCTGTATGTAGCTATTGGTACGATCTCTATTGTATGTTGCCTGTTGTAGCACCACCCTTCTCCAGAGCTGTCCCTGCTGTCACTGTAAAAGCTGGCTTTATTGTGAGGCTCACTGTTTTGTTTTTGCTGTTTAGAAAGTGCTGAATGGTTTGCTGGTGGAAAGTGTTTGCACTGCATTACCCATTTTGCCTGGGTCAGGTTAGGACAATTTTACATATGTATTACTTTTAATTGAATATCTGAAAGGGGATTCTTATTGTCCAGAAATAAACATGAATTACATGTGCAAAAAACACTGCTGTATGTTGGAAAGTAGGAAGTGTGCAGTGCAAAAATCAGTCAAGTGAACCCTATGCAAAACATTTTATTTTGTGCTTACGATTATTATTTCTTACATATTGAATACACTCTATCTTCTTATATGGCCCAGCCATACATTTTAATGCTAATGCTCATCAATGCAATGCACAATGTCTAGTCAGCTATAAGCACCTAATAACACTGTCTTACTGCATTTCAGTGAGACATCGCTCACAACATTTGACACATGAATTCTAACAATTTGAAATCTGGATGACATGCCTTAAATCAGGCAGTGAGGATACTGTTCGCACCACACACACACATCACTGTAACTGTTACCCACTCCATCCAAATAAATTAAACTCCCTAAGCGATAGTACAAAACAGGTGAACAGATGAACAGATGTCCGTTTACATATGGTTCTTCTTCAGTGGTGCAAATATCGAAGCCCCATGAAACACTGAGAATGTCAGTAATCGTCATCCTCGTCCTCCTCAGGCAACAACTCAAGGTCATTGTCATCTTCCTCCTCGTCCTCTTCGTCTTCCTCATCATCTTCTTCCTCTTCCTCCTCTTCCTCCATGTCATAATCTACAGCAGCGTTCAGTAGCAGTTTGGTTCGATTGATCTCGCTCTCATCGTCTAAGTTAATGTGAATCTGAAACAATGAAAACAAATAATAAACATACAAGCGTACATTATGACCACAAAAGCACAAACTGAGTGTTCTATGCAGCATTTTTAAAGCAGGTAAAGGACAGGAGACATTTGACATTTGAGTGAATGATGAGCTGGAGACACACAATCTCTTCACACTTTGGTAAAATTATTTTGTTTTTATCTTACTACGATTTTACATTATAAAGAACCCAAAAAACTCTTAAGCCAAAAAGCCTAAAATTGGTTGGCACTTGGTTTGATCATGCACTAGTACGTCACTGTGGGTCTTCAAACTTGTTTAAGGTTTATAAGTAGTAAAAGTTTAAGGGGTTGTTCAGCAACACAAGCAGACATTTAATAACATTAATAACACTTAATAAATCATTTTAAAAATAAAGTAAATATTACTGTAATCCAAATAAAACCATTTATAAAATATCTAAAGAGAGTAAAAGATGTTCATTGTAGTAAACACGTAATAAATTATATATCTATATTTTTTTTAAAAAAAAAATTTTTTTAACTTTATGCAGTTCACACAAAGAAAAGATTTCAAATGTTTCTGAGTAAAATTAAGTAATGAAAACAAAAAATAGTCCAGCCTGTAATAACAGGCCAACATTTCTGTTATACAGATACGATTACTTGGCCATGTTTATTGAAAATATCTTAATATGACTTAATATAAATGTGACCTCTGAGTATTTGCCATTTATTTGTGACTTACCTCAGTTTCTGGTGATGCCCGTTGTGAGGCTCCTTCTTCTGTTTGAGCATTAATGATAGATTTTAAGGCCCCTTCTTCAAACTGAAACGCAGAGCAAACACACAATCTATCAAGCACAGGCACTACAAACCCCAAACAGTACTCTGAACTCTCTCACGCACCTTCAGTCTGTTCAGCTGTTCCTGTAGCATGACTTTGATTTTGAGGAGAGTCTCCTCTTCCTTCTTCAACTCCTGCAGACGGCTGTGCATCTTTACTGGGACTGCTGCAGTCAGACCATTCCTCAAAACTGAAAGTGAAAGGTGGTTAGCAGACTTTATGTTAGAGTACAAAGATGGCAACAACAACACACACAACATCTTGATTAATTTAATCAACTACCTGACTCTGTGGTCGGCCAAACATGAAGTATTTCATATCACGGTACTGAAATGCATTTATTACATCTAGTTGAGAACAGATCGGCCTTAATTTCACTGCAGTGTCAGAGAAAAACATAAATAAACTGATTGTTTTGTTACTGCTAGCTACGGAAAAACAGTCTGGCTAAGCAGCGGTTCCCCTATAATGACAGTAATGAGAGTAAAACCCAGTCTGTGGCTATTACCTCTGTTTATAAATCCTGTCTACAGCTCCATGTCAACGTCGAAGCCGGTGTTACACAAGACAGCGTGCTTCCCACCGCGTTTATGTTCAATACCGAGAGCTTAGCTGTTGTGCTACAAGCACAGCTACGAGCTAAAGTTTGGGTTCCGTGCTCATGCGGTCATATCCGGGCGTAGTGTGTCTTCACGGGCTGTCGGAAATCCTAGTTTCGGGCACAAACTTCTTCTTCTTCTTCTTCTCCTTTCGGCTTTTCCCTTCAGGCAGGGGTGCCCAAACTGTTTCACAAAAGGCCAGTGTGGCTGCAGGTTTTCCTTCCAACCAAACAGCAGCACACCAGACTTGACTCATTTAATCAACTGATCTCAGTCTTCAGAGAGTTGATTGGTCAAACTGTGTGCTCTTGGTTGGTTGGAAGGAAAACCTGAGCACCCCTGCAGGGGTCGCCACAGCGAATCAGTTGCCTCCATCTAACCCTGTCTTCTGCATCCTCTTCTCTCACACCAACTACCTTCATGTCCTCTTTCACTGCATCCATAAACCTCCTCTTTGGTCTTCCTCTAGCCCTCCTGTCTGTCAGTTCAAAACTCAGCATCCTTCTACCAGTACTCACTATCTCTCCTCTGGACATGTCCGAACCATCTCAGTCTGGCCTCTCTGACTTTATCTCCAAAACCTCAAACATGTGCTGTCCCTCTGATGTACTCATTCCTGATCCTATCCATCCTGGTCACTCCCAAAGAGAACCTCAGCATCTTCATCTCTGCTACCTCCAGCTCTGCCTCCTGTCTTTTCCTCGGTGGCACTGGCCCAGGGGTGCCCAAACTGTTCCACAAAGGGCCGGTGTGGCTGCAGGTTTTCCTTCCAACCAACCAAGAGCACACAGTTTGACCAATCAACTCTCTGAAGACTGAGATCAGTTGATTAAATGAGTCAAGTCTGGTGAGCTGCTGTTTGGTTGGAAGGAAAACCTGCAGCCACACTGGCCCTTTGTGGAACAGTTTGGGCACCCCTGGTTTACAGTCTATATATTAAAACAATGCAAAACTCACATATCTATCCTTGAAAGCCAAGAAATCCGACATTATGAGAAGCACCTGAAGGCACCTCATGTGGTGGCAGAACCTGGTGTGTGGCGACATCTCGTGGTCGAACAGCGGTAACGGCTCCTTCCGCTTCAGGTTGACGGTTAGACAGTTTGAAAAGTAACAGGTAAGAAAACCCAGCAGTGGTTTTTAAATGTCTTTAAAGCTCTTTAAAGTTAACCATGTTATCATTTTGACCAGGCAGACATGAGTTAACTTTAACCAGCCTCGCTAATTAACGCGTTTTAATTCAACCTGTTTGTTTCTAGCCGATTATCTCGCATCCTCCAAAGAAAGGTTTGAAGTGGCAGGTGCCAACTTTACGGCACTAGGAAGCCTAATTTGTAACAAATGTAGTTCATGGTGTTAGTCTCCCTCATAAAACACGAGGGTCACCACTATGAGAAGGCAAACAAACCTTTCTAAGCGACGACTGTAAGCTGGATGTAACAGAGCTCATATACAAGGTGTAAATTTGCCCTTCATGCTGGTGTGACTCCAAAAGTTTCTTTTGTGAGTGACTCTAGAGTTGTTGAAGGTTTCTTGTTCTTAAGCATTTGCATGTAGGTGGTACAAAAACACAGTTTTGGACAGTGATGGAGCAGCCCAATCCATGTTTATTCAAGTATCTGTCTTGCCCCCATAAGAAAATATCCAGCAGCACATTACCTACAAAACATACAACTCTCCCCCCTGAATCTCTCATCACGTTGAAAGGGAGCAAAGTAACGTAGATAATCTCAGAGAGAGAGAGAGAGAGAGATCACAGATGGAACTCATTGATGTGAACAAGATCTGAAACGGCTCTTAATCAGTCTTCAAAAAAAAAAAAAAAATGTTAGAAGAGCCCATTAGGTTCTTTATAGGATTCCTTGACTAAGTCCATCCAGATGTGTGCATTGATAATCACAGCACACAGGCACGACTGGAGACCAACAATGGAGCCTAGCCAAGAGGAGAGACATACCTGTCTCTGTTCGCACACATGAAAACAGAACTGTTGTAGGTTCCTCAAATTTCCTACACCAGATGCGAACTACTGGTGTGTGCTCGACGGTCATTTCAACTGTAATGCCTTGTCAGGATCATTGGGAATATGGTGACGCGAATAGATACAGACGCATCACTGATTATAGAATTGCTTTTTCTCTAAATACCCTGTAAATAAACTACTTTACTTTATGTTTTATCAGCGTGTGTGGAATCTGCCTGCTTCTTTGTATGCACACAGATATCTTAATGGTAATTAGTTCACCTAGAGGTGTCCATGTCTTTACGGTACGGGTTTGATATCAAGTATTCCTGTTCATACCTCTCTGAACTCTTGTTTTTCTAACCTACACTGCAAGCAGACGTGTGACAATATATCTATTTTATATTACAATTCATTTTGCCAGAATGATCGCATTAAAAAACGAAAACAGCGTCTCTGTTCTGGCCCTTTTAATCATGACCGTTCGACAAATATTGTACACCACATTAAGAGGTGAACTGGAACTTGTTTGCCTGTTTTAAATCACATTCCCGAAACACAATACAACAATACAAATCATGATTTAGCAGTGGATTAAGTCACGCCGTGATGTTTTTGATGCCTCTTGTTTCACTTCCTCCAGGGGGGTGACGTGAAGGAAATAGCCAAGATCGGAATCCGTTAAATTTGTGTCGGTCAACTAATGGATTAATTGGTTGTTCGTTACAGCATTGTACATATGCCGTCTTTTGGTATGCGACCATGTACAAGAACATTATTGTTTTGAGAGCCAAGCACATAGGGAGCCTTGGGAGGGTGAAATCGGAGCTGCGTGTCAGTGTACTAGAAACCTTAAGGATTTGGGGGTCAGACGAAAAGGTGCTCCGAGGCCTGCACCCCACTATCGCAGCTGCTAGCTACTCCCAGCACAGACATGAGAGGCCCCACTGTGGCATGAGGGTTTTACTCGGAGCTGGTTTCAGCAGCTCGAAGGTGGCTAATACTCTACAGTTATCACTCTGCTCCTTGAGAGCCACAGTTGCTTTTCCCTTGTCATCACACAGACTGTGTTGCTGCTACATTGCAATTTCTACCCAATCAAACTCTCCTTGGCAGGGCTTGAGCCTGGTGCTGAGGCCTGGTGGCAGCTGAGGCCAGGGCTCAGTCACCCTGCGTGCTGCTGCGAGTGGTGGTCTGCTATGCTTGTGCAGCGTTTGAAGGTGCTCCCACCGCCTGTGGAATGCAGTGCTGGGCGTGTTGGACGAGGGGGCCTCCAAAAAGGGAGGAAAGGGGGCCAGGAAAAGAGAGAGAGAGAGCGAGAGAGAGAGAGAGAGGAGGGGGGGTGACCTTTGAACAGTACCGTTATGACTCAATTTTCAATTGTGGCAGTTAAAACAGAAATATCTTGGAAAGATGAAGGAGAGTGGGAGGAAAGATGATGATACGGATTGTAAGGTGAGGCCCAGAGAGATAAGATTGTGAAACATCAGTGAAGGGTTTGTGGAATTGATGGGGTCTGTGAGTCACCGGGGAATCGTGGGGAATCATGGGCTCTCTTGCAATCACAGCTGAGGAAAACCAGATCAGGGCCAGCAGGGCTTGTCCTTTGTCTCCGGGTTCAGGAACAAGGCACTCGGGTCTAACAGGACTCTGAAAATTGCTTTGTGTGTGCCAGAGCTGAACATCGCTAGCTAATATTTTACATGACCGTGATGCACTATAGGTCAAGCCATCTATAGAAGGAGAAGGGAAAGGAGGGGGGTTGGCAGCTCCAGGATGTTCCCTCTTAAGCGTTACAGTGATGTGGACAGGAGTCTCGGGCGCTTATGAAAGGAAAGGACTCATGTGGAGATGTAGAGATGTGGAGGAGCCTTTGTTTCCAAGGAACTACCTCAACCTTTTCATTTCCTGTCCTGGACTCCCACACACACATAGTCGTGCAAATTGGCACGCACACACAGTAGGACAAACGTATTAGAGTTCATTCATTGTAATCAACACAATGTTCCGCACGCACACAGCCAGAAAGGTATGGACGCATGCTTTGGCTGTGAATAATAATAATGATGATATATATATTTATAGATCCATTCTTATGGTAGGAAATATGTCTGTAGAAACTCGTTCCCTTACATGCAGTGTACAGTGCAAGAAGATGGATTTCTATGTTCATATTTTATATTATGTCATCTACATATAAGTGAAGATGTAGAGTAACGGCCCAGTTTACCATCCCTCTTTGTACATCGAAACCTTTCACACTAAATCAGTCAGCTGCTTAATCCCAGTGGCCACGCTGTCATTGCATCACAGATGATGATTGATAACACTGTTAATCACCATTTTAACCGCAGCAGTCGGGTATGATCCACCGTGTGGTTTTTGTCTATCAACACTTGTATGTATGTGTGTGTAAGCCTATAGCTGGGTGCCCACAGCAGTTATGATGCTTTCCCCATTTGTCATGCGAGTTTAGTAAAAGCCAAGCGTTACTCCCACGTCCAACTGGAAAACCTGATCATTGTTGCCGTGAGCATTTTATTATCTGAAGCACTTTACGTACCAGGACACACTGTTGGTTCTGTGCCCTATCCGTGACAAGCTCAGGAAAGCATATTTATTCCATGTTCAGATTTGATTTCATTCTGCTTATGTGGCTTTTATTTGGCTTTCATAGTTAAGCTGATCTGTCCAGAGAGGTCTAAGCACATTCAGTAAAATTGGAAAGGATGTGCAACATGTTGTGATCCCGGGGAAGTGAAAAAGCAGAGTGACAGAGCGGTGGAGGTCTGGTTCTCAGAAGTACGTCGGACGCATGGAAAAGTGAAAAAAGGGGCTAAAAGTGCTGGCAGATCGTGGATGTAAAGCAATCCATGGTAACCGCAGCAAAAGGCTGTTGATTTAGGTCGGGCTAAATCGAGTGAGCGTCTTTATGTTGCAGCCCGGGGAATGCCTCAGATCACGGTATGAGGTTTTGGGCCCTGATATGATGTGGTTTGGTCAGGGATGGCAGGAGAGGGAGTTTGGGGCCGGGGCTGAGGGAGAATGCCTCTGTCCCAGCTGAAATTTGTAAACTAATTGACCACCCATACGCAGCATTCCTGTTCCACTAGCCTTTCTCTTAAGATCGACAAACAAACCAAGAACTCAAGAACACCTCCACCAGACCAGACCCACTGACTGTGGTTTGATTAATTACATTTCCCTCTTCCTCTCCCTCTCTCTCTCTTTGTTGCTCACTCGCTCGCTCTCCTGGGCCGGCTCTATTGGTGTGTAGAGTTCACCTCCCTCGGTACCCTAAGTTAAACATCCCTGTAATGTCAGACCAGCCAGAAGGAAATCCACTGTGTTTTCCTTTTCTGCTGTCGCTTTTTTTCCTTTTCATAATGATTCATTATTAGCAAGTCTGAAGTCTCATTTTTCTCCTCTAGTGAGCCTTTTCAATCTCAAATATCCGACCGCCTGGCCACAAAATGTGGTGAAAGATGTTTTGGAGAAAGGTGAAAATAAACAAATCCTTTTGACCTTATTCACCACAACCCAAAAAGAGTGAAAAATGACAGGGTTGTAAAATATCGCTTAGTATAGCACTGGGAAAAGTGAAGTCTGAGGCGCTGATGCCAAGGACAAAGGTCAAATGACAATAAAAGGTCAGATTATTCCCATATTATCACGATAGAGCATTGGCTAGGTCACATTGAAATCAATTGTCTATGTGACACTTTGTGTCATGTTCTAAAGATGATGCAAGTCCAACTTTTAGCTGGTTAGTATATGTTCCTTTGGGCTTCGATTTTTTGGCCGGCTTCCCAGTTGTAGTTGGTGAGAGACTGAGCTGTCCTTATCATTTCATCTAAAGCAAATATTGACTACAGAGGTTTGGGCATTCCTCGCATTCCTCATGGAAAAACCATAGCACAGGTACTGCACTCCTGCCTCTCCTCCTGATTTCCTAAACGCTCATTAACTAAGTGTCCTTGCTCATATTTTGCCACCTCAGGCATACAGTGGCTCGAACAGATTCCCCATGGCTATAGTGATGTTTAAAGAAACAAAATAAAAGAGCATTCATTGAATCATTCTCACAACTCTTTGTTAGTTAGAAGACAGTTAGCTTAGGTTAGTTCATGCTCCTCACCTTGTTGCCTGTCTTACTCTCTCTGTAACATCTGAAATATAACGAAGCTACATTTTCTGTAGTCCAAAACAACAAACTATTCCTGGTCAGTGCATTACTATAGTCACGTTTCCACTGTCGCCTTGCTGCAACAGGTCATCTCACCTCTCCTCCCTCTTTATTTCTCTGTAGGGTCATGTTGTCAAACACTTCTAATAACAATCTGCGCTGATCAGTTGCAAAAACAAGCTTTTCTTATAATAGAAGGTACGCAATTAACCACGAGCATTACACTATAGCCTGATTCATGGCTGCAAGCATGGGAAAATAACCAGTGACACGAAAGTATAAAAATGTATCTCGTCAAATTTCATATTGCTCCTTTAAAAGTTGTAAAATGTGTACTTGAGCGGATGTTACCTAAATGACAATGTGATGTTGCTTGCATCATTTTATTCCCTCCATGAAGTCCTTGTGAAGGTGGTGATGTCAGCAGTCAGCTGTGAGGATGGCAGTCTATGCTAATGTAGGCGTTAGGAAGAGCGAGGCCTATTGGTTGGAGGAATGTGTGAACACAGTGACAAAACCATTTATTTACAGGAACTTCCACAGCGAGGTCTAGCACCCGCAGCCCAAGTGCAACCCCAGGGAAGACACAGCTGCGTGTGAACGTTGTAGCGCCAGTCCCGCTCACTTTGATCGTCCGACATGAGAGCGGCCCTGATCTCTAGGAACACCACCCATCTTGTCTGATATTCTGAGTGCACAAACTGAGACATTCCAGACGTGCGAACTGCCCGTGACAAATGATCGCCCTTTGGGTTTTCAGCTTCCACATGCTGTGGGCTTCTTGGCACAGTGAAGTGGGTCTAGGGCTGAGAGTTTTCCCCTCTCTACGGCTTCAGTAACTGGAGCAGCACCACAGAATGTGGACAAGTCCTGGTGTGGATTGTTATGTTAGAGAGAGCCTTCAGGGTGGGGCTATGATTTAATATTGACCTTTTTCTACACCGGACAGCCTGCACTCAGAACACGGACAGGACTGTGGGGACTCTGTGTCATTTAATGGACCGATGACTGGATTAAATCAACTTGAATAATACATATCCTAGTCACAGCACAAAAGAAGTTGGTTTCGTTTTTAGTTTCGAGCCATAACCCTTTGAGAAGAGAGAAGTGAAAATAACATCTATTACTGCCAGATTAGTCACTGCATATTAGGGGGTGATGTTGGTTTTGATTGGATTCCAATTCTGCTCCGATTTCTTCTGTGGTTGCATGAAATATGTCCTTTTTTAATTCACAACCGGAGTCTCGAGGTGTGCTCAATGTTTTAAAAGGCGTTATAGAAGCCCATTGATTTCTCCATTTCATTAAACAGGCCTCGCACTGTGCCATAACTGATGTCATTCTACTGTTTCCTGTCATTTTCCAGCTCAGGCACTGTTCCACATGCCCTTCTCCAAAGTCCGTCCAGTCAAACCCTGACATGATTGATTCTTTTACACTTCATTTGTAGCGTGCATCAAAATTCCATTGAATCATGAAACGCTGGCTGACTACCGTCCAAAGTAATCTAACCGCAGCAAAAGAAACGCGAGTTCCTCTTGGGACACAGATTTCCCCAATGAACTGATGACATTTGGTAACGCAGAGAGAACAAAAATACTGCATCACAAAATGTTCTGCCCCCATGCAAAGAGTTTTCCCTGTAAAGTTTGCCTCAGGCTGTTGTATCACTCAAAATTTTATAAGATTCTTATTATGCCAATAACTTTCACATCGGCACCAGGACTGTTTGGAAGAAGAATATAGACATTTGAACCCTGATTTCTAGAATGTCTCTTGGTCCAGTTGGACTGCAGTTGAAGTCACAAGCAGTATTTGCATGAAGTTGCCCCCTCCCCACTCCTACTTTTGCTACACTCTGATGCAAATGGAGATTATTGCCAGAAAAAGTCAGCAGCATATTTAGGAAGAATGCTTCCAAGATCTTAACTACTCCTGTGCGTGTGTGAAAGCTTGCACATGTCTGCATTCGTGCGCTCAAGGTTTTGAAGTGCTGTTAGTAGGCAGATTGTAATCGCAAATGTCATGTATGACCAGCTGTGGCATGTCTGAGACATGAGGCCTGATTAAAATTGAGACACACAGACATTGGATAAAGGAAAGTGGATACTGATTCTCTGATTAAGTCCTCCGTGTCATTTTTCTGTTGTCGCAGCTAATGTAATAAAGTTAAGCTGGTTTCATATAGAACATACTTTTGGGAAGACAGTGATGAATCAGAGTAGTTTTGCAGCTTTCATTGTTTTGCACTGACATAATACTATTTGGTGTACGTTGTAACAGGAAACGTTAATGCATTTCAGCTGGCTCAGTATACTACATGTATTTAAACACTGAAAATTAGCAGTGCATTCATCTTTTTCCCAGGGCTGGACTGTGTCGAAGTAGTCCTCCACGACTGTGGGTTACATTGTGGGACCAATGGAGGAAGTGTTGTGGAGGGGCTGTGAGGGCGTTGCTAGGCAACAGGGTGGGCAACTTGGCGTAATGAGTGCAGGGCTCAGGAGCTGTCTGCTCAGTGTTCCAGGTCCTGACAAGAACAGACAGGCTGGCCTGGGACGGCCTGCATGGAGCTGCCACCACGGCCACCTGCTCACAGCAATCATCACCAGCGCTCCAGCCAGCCACCGATACAGCATACAGACCCAATTAAGAGCCCTGCATGTCCCCCTCCAGCCAGCCATCACTAACACTCCTGCAAGTCTGACAAGGCTGCCTTTTTTCCCCTTAGCAGATCTCTAATTAACAACGTTGGTAGTGGTGAGGCCGGGGCTATACAGAGCTGCTGAAAGGGGCTGGGACTCTGCTCGGGTAATCAGCTTAAATACAGGTTTATTTCCTGCCCCCTGTGCCTTGCTACTTCCAGCAGAGATTGCATTCTTTTATCTGTTTATCTCCAATTTCCTCTGACTTGTAACGTGTCTCCTAGACACACTGTCACCTCCACTTAAGGCCAGACTGGCTGCTCCTGCGATCAGATGGTTTCAGAGCAGTGATCAGAGTTAGTTTTGGCAGGGCATAGCTCTCAACAACATCTCTGTCTGTTCCATTACTGCCTCACCACCTCCTCTCCCTCCACTCCCAACACACTGAAGGCCTCTGATCTTAGCTGCAGAAACAGTACTGAATGATCGAAGATTTTCATACAGAAATATACTCTTTCATCAGATTATAAATGTAATAATTTAAAGTTTAGTAAGGAGTATCTTAATAACGATAAATATCAACCCCAAAGTTATGGTCCTGTGACTGGCAAATGGCAGACTTTAATTTGTACAAATGAAAAAAAGACAGTATAAAATTATATTGTGAAATGACCTCATTACCAGAGCTGGATTAAGAGAGCTGTGTGTTCCAGCCGAGAGCAGAGGAGGTGGAGGAATTTCCTTTCAGTGGGGCGGTGTTATTGTTGGAGGCCTGTGCAGAGCCGCTGGATAAAATATCCTCTTCCCCCAGTTTGGGATTGACTAACGATATAAGACCACCATTCTTGATTGCAGGGAATTATGCCTAATCATCTGTCTTTCTTGTAAGCAATTCTTACAAAAATAATATAGACTGAATTACATTGAAATGACAGATTTAAGTAAAGAGGTCATCCGTGCCATTATTGAATACATTTGCCATTGCATTTTTATTTTTCATTCATACATCATGTGGTGTCTGTAATGTGTCTTTTCTGGCTTGTAAGAGAGAAAGTTTGGCTGTCAGAAGGATTTCCAGTGGTCAGTTTTCCAATGATTTCTGCTCTTGGACTTGAATGTTGAAGTTATTAAGATTTCTTCATAATGATACAGTATTGCACTCTGCATGACTCATTTGGTACTTTATAAGACTTTTTGACCAACATTAAAAGAATAGGCTAACTGTATTCTCTGGGTGTTTTTGTGATTTTCCCAAGAAACCTGATTAATGGAGTGGAGGTCAAAATGTAAGCAGTATTTCTTTTTTGTTTATGGAGACAAGATTAAAAACATTTTTGTGTTATTTGGGAAGAGCTTAGAGAAAAGCATATCTTTTACCATATTAGGCTTATGTCAGAATCAGAATTAGGTTTATTGCCAAGTAGATTTTCATCTCCAAAAAATTTCTTCTTGATGTATTGGTGCATAACAATAAACATTGTATAAGAAAAAGTAGCACAAATTAATAATAACATATGAATAACTATTCTGAAGACAACAAAAAGAGAAAATGTACTAATATTAAAAGACAACATATCCAGTATGACCAAGATATTGTCCAAGCTCGTAGTCTTACGTTCAAAGGATTTGCATTGTGCAAGAGAGATGTATGATATTCATGTAACATTAATGTGTAGAGGGTGGGTGACAGGGTGGGTAGTGGGTATAAGAGTCGGTATCAGTGGTGGCCCTGGGCCTGTGCTCTCGGGTGGTAGGGTCCAGCCACAATCTTGCATCCTTCCATGACCTGTACGTCTCTAGGGCCCTCAGGCGTACAGGTCATAGATGATTGCAGTCGATCATATTCTCGGCAGAAGGAATAATATGCTGCAGTCTGCCCTTGTCCTTGGCAGTGGCAGCAGCATACCAGATGGTAATAATGATGACAATGATGGCAGTGTAAAAGTACACCATCTTTGGCAGGTTGCGCTTCCTCAGCTTCCACATATAGTCTGTTCTTTTTTTATTGATTTGTTTTGTTACACAGTTGCATTTTCTGCAGGATGACTTTTCCCCAAAGTTCAGCTGCTCGGTGCAAATGTCAAATTTTCATATTCTTTCTATGTGTTGTAGCACTGTGAGCTGAAAATTTGTTCTCACACAGTGCGTGCTGCTCAGGAAGTGGATAGATGGATAGTTCAGAGGCTAAACAGCAGAGGGTGCTGTTCATCAGAAGGGATGAACCCTTTGTAGTGTGTAGTCTGTAAATGATTGCAATAGATACAGAGCATGTCTTGATATTTTAGCAGTCAAAAGATTTTATTTCTTAAATGTTCTGTTTGCAAGACTCTTCAAAAGAAGGGATGGACACTGTTGCATGATATTTCATAAACCACGGCACTTCCTCATATTGCTTTTCACTGTTCATGTGATTTACCAAAGCGGGTCAATCTATCTTCATGCTGGTGCGTCACACATGTGGTTCAAGGTGTTGACTGTGATGGGTGATGTATTAATTTGAGCTGGGTAAACCCATGACAACTTAGGTGTTAGCTGACAATCCTCAGGGGCCTAAATCAGATAAACCACTCGAGCAGCACCTGGAAACAGCTCTCAGATGAGACACCATGCAAACACACCGTTTCCTACCCTGTGTGTGCTGCAGAGTTCATCTTTCCAACGCGGCTTCCTCTTGTTTTTGTGCATGGCAGTTTCTGTTTCTAAATGTTGATTTATGAAAGAAACACTTTCTTTTTTCTGCTACGGTGTAAATTGAAAATTGTATCTACTGACTTAGATAACACGAAGGTCTGCTTATTCTTGCTGTTTTAGTTTTTCAAAACACTTTTAGGAATAGCTGTGGAATTGGGGAGGCTGAAGCGTATTGAGCTCTCCTTTCATTGCCTAACATGCATGGAAACTTGTGCGCTGCCCAACACCCAATATGTTTCTGTACAGGCAGTGGTTTCAATGCAGGAGGTTCAGCAAATACCTAAATGGGGGGGATTTGGGTGTGGGGCTGAAGAGAGGGTAGCAGTCTAGTACCAAGCCTCACCCTTTACCTGCATTAGGTCATAGGCTGAAAAAGAGGGATGGCGTCAGTCACCACCTCCAACCCCCCACGCTCCGGTAGACCCTACATGACTGAGCGTTCTGAGCATGCAGACTTTTTCTGTTGTGAGCAATCAATTTGTAGTACCAAGTCCTCCATTCAGGCTGTGAAGAGAGGAGGGGAGGAATGATGTTTTTTTTTCTCAGGCTGACCCTGCACTGGTAGGGTCTACTTCAGTGAGCCTGGTCTCCAGAGCCCTTGTCTCACCTAGCCCCTCAATATCCCTCTTTCTCTGTGGGGCCACGACTGCTCTGGATGAAATTTCAGCAGGGGTATGAGGGAATGGTTCATGGAGTTTAGCACCTTATTTAACATAGGCAAAATAAATGACTTCTCGTAATGCTCTAATTGGTGGCAGTTTGATGATCACTGGTCTTCAGGGCTGAAGCACCTCATTGTTTTACTACAACTTGGTGAAAGAGCCCGTCTGTACCTGTTGCTTTTGAGAATTTTTCAAATAAGGAGGGTAGCATGTGGTCTGTCAGGTCCTCTGAACTGTCTTTTTTTCCATGAAGTCAAAGTAAAGCATTTGACATTTTAAGTTAAGCCTGGCTACTGATCTCTCCTCCTCAAAATCCCTGCCCCCTGGCTGGGATCTGCGTGTGAATTGTGAATCAAATGAGTGGCTTAAAAATGGTTCAGCCTCTCTCTCACTCTAACCCTCATTCACTCACTCTGTCTCTCTTTGTGTGGTTTGGTAAGGGACTGTCGAAGGCTCCTTTATAGTTGGTCCATGTGTTAAAGATTGAACAAAAAGAACCAGAGGTGGATAGAAGCACCTACAATCTAGAAATGCCTCCACAATTTTCTAAAACTCTGTCTCCTTCCCCAGACATGAGTCAAAGTCAGAGTCAGACCCCTGCTGTTCTGCTGCACCAACAACAACATTCATACCGACAGACTAGAAATGTGTTCTTAGCCTCACTGATCAAATTGTCTCGCCTATGAGACGAGCCTACATTAAACACATCCATCACTCTGCAAATAGCTGAACTGACTGAATGAGATGTCAGCCAGTTTTTGACGTCACCGAATGGCACAGTTTGGTTCACAAAAGAATCCTTTGATTTATCTGACATATTTTTTCCCTTCTGAGGAAGACATAATTCCCTTGCCAAACCTTTTAACCTGTGCTAGAATCGACTTGTTACACTGCTTTGTGTATAAAATGGGCTAAGTGCACTGAATTAATGACCACTGAATCACGCTGCCTTGCAGAGAGGCAGAGCCTGCGCCTAAAAACAACTGTATACTTATGTGTGGAGAAGATGTATTATGCAATGTATGTAAGTATACACCTTAAAGGAAAGTTGTCCACTCCATGGTCAGTTATTGGTTGAAAGTTGCACAGTTCTATACAAAACGCAGAGTGAGCAGTCAGCTTTTGTCTTCCCGCAAACATCCCATCTTTTGTATTGTTTAAGGGGGTCACAGGAAAGTTTAGAGAGTTGAAATGTGTCAGAGACAGTGTTCCTACGTTAGAAGTAAACATAAACCACATTGTTTTGTTGCTTCGCCCAAAGAATGTTCTTAGTATGCTGTTTGCAAGTAGGTTTTTAGCCGTTAACAGTGTGAGGTAAAAACCTTTTACATGTGAAGTGAAGGACAGTGGATAGTGGTACAGTGGTGTCAGTTTGTTATTGTACTGCATGCCTCATGGCTGCAGCATGTCACTTTCCATCACTTTCCCAGGTTAGCCCTGTGTAAGGCTTTAGGCTGGCCCGCTGTTTACAATACCTCCCATTCAGCCTGCTGCTCCTCAATGAAATTTCTATTTATAGAGGCCACTGGCGTGCAGAGAGTCATCTGCTTGTTCTGAATGAGGTCTGGTGGTTTTGACAAGGTTAGCTGGATTAAAGCATTGGGGGGTGGGGGTGGGGGCTGAAGGACAGGTCACAGGGGCTGGTTGGGGTGAGAAGGCCACCACGAGAAGACTGGCTGCCTTTATTGTATGTGATGGTCAATGTCAGCACACTATTTAGTTAAATGCCGGACATGTGATGAAGCTGAGTTAGCCAAACATTTACTCAAAACCCAAACTCCAGTTTTATCCCTTTAATGTGGCGTTTGTGTCTGCCCTTCACCTACGCTGACGCCAAGTATGCATAGATTTTTTGTTCTTATGACGGGAAGTCGACATAAAGTAGGAGCTGTTGCCACCAGTCAGAAGTGTCATACACATTGATGTAATAATTTTGACAACACTGCCCTATAGATGGCCTTATGGCCGCACCCATTCACCCAGCCAATCGCTCACTGAGAAAGAGGCATTCTCCAATCAGGGGCCAGCTTTTGTAAAAAAAAAAGCAGGCTGTTTCATCAGCTGAAAAATATTTTTGACCGAATACAAAATGTTTTTGACTGCTGCACTAATGAACTTAATGTCTGTTGTCAGTTTCCCGTAGGGTCCGTTATTGTGCCACAGGACCTTTTGGCTAATATCGCTGTTGTGCTGAGGAAATGTTTACTGTAGAATTCATCGTGGAAAAATAGAATAGGGAAAAAATGGCAATTTCCTTAATCCTCGCAGAGTTTTTTCCCCTTCTGTGTCTTTGTTTTGATTCCTTGGTGTGTGATGGTGTTTCCCACACAGTGGTGCTGCAGCCAACTTGCCCTGCTCTATTGTGCTGCTGGCCTCTCTTTGAACCTGTACAGCTATAAACATGGCTAAGTGCTCTCCATCAGAAGCAGGCTTACAGGAGGACAATACTGTGACAGGAATTTTCTGTACACTGTCCCCCAGTCACACACAGGAGCAAAAGAGAGACAAGAGCCTGGATGAGGCACTTGAACAACAGCTCAGTTACTGTACAACCTCTGACCCTTGAGACAAATCTAAGCAGAGATGTCTGTCAGTTTCTAGGAAACACCCACAAACCACACACAGACACACACACACAATCATCGTCATCATCTGCCTCCCATGTTCCACCAACCTCAGGCTATTATCTCCTCCTAGAGTTCAGCCAAACCTAAACAGAGAGCTGATCTTTCTCTCTCTTTTAATATCGAAATGGAGCCTCTCGCTGATCTCTGTAAGCTGCTGATTTGGTTTCAAAGATTTGGACAGCTATCTCCTCAGTATCTCCCAGAAAAACATGTCAATGTGTGGTCAGGATAAGCTGCGTCGGGATGAAGTGCAAATGAATGCCAGTGTGGTCGTGTTTGGACAATTTAGCAAGGCTGCAGAGGAAAAACCCTCAAAGTCAACTAAACATAGAAACTTCTAAACCTCCCAGTCTCTCACGGTCTTGACTGAGAGGCTAGATGATAGACAGCCTTTGAGATTACTTAAGAGAGATACTATTCTCTACGACTAGTAGTGGACAGCTTTGAACAGTATATGCCATGCAAAGCAGCAGTTTTTCCACTCTTTAAAAGCCTTAAGTGTAACTTTGTCTTTTGATGTTTGTCTCTCACATGTGTATTTTGGTAGTGCCCCTCCTCTGAGCTTCTCCTCTAAAGCCACACAGCTCCCCTGAGCAGAGACCCTGCCACCCACACAGCTCAGATACCATCTTGTCCATAAACAGGACCAAAAGGGGTCCTCTAAACACACATATATACATATAAATACATACATATGCACATACATTGGCTGGAAGATATCATTCTAACTTAATTACTTGGTTTACATTATGTAGACATTCGTGTATCATGTATCGGTTCTTTTCCGAAACACCTTGTCCTACACCATGTTGATTTTGTTGACACAAATACACACTCTGCCCCCAACAGGAGCTATTCTGTTCCTAAGTGAGGGTTGAGACCTTTCCAGTCAGAGCAGGGTTTACTCAGATCAGAGACAGTTTCATTCAAGACTTCAATTAAGGCCTCCACAACCCTTGACTCATTTTCCACTCTCTAATTTTTCTAATGGCTGGGACAGGAGGCTGGGAGCAGCACAGCCAGCTCTGCACTGCTCATTAGCTCTAGCACTGCCGCCCGCGCTGCATTTAACTTAATAATGAGGCCAAATTAACAGCAGCCCTGGCCTTGCTCCAGGTGCATTGTGGGTGAGAGTGAGGGTTAGGAGGAGTGGAGGGGGAGTACCTGGCCAGCTGAGGGGGTTTAAACAAAGCAAGGCGGTAATGACTGGAAACACAACATCTTAGGACTGCCTCCTTGCTCTCTAAATGGCTGTCTACTCCCACCCCTTCTCTCCACCCAGCATCCACTCTGCTCATTGTTTCTGTGATCTAAAATCTGCTGACTTTTCTCCAGCTTTACTCTGCATTAATTACGTCTGTTGAACCAAAAACCATAAAAAATACATTTGACAATACATTAGACTCCAGGACTGAGACAGATGACACTGGAGCAAGGGGTGGAGCGAATTGATTGTGCCAGAGGAGGGTGCTGTGCAGGGCGCGGTAAGGTTCAGCGTGGATGGGTGGAGAAGACATGTCCTCATCTCCTGGTGTGCGGAGGCTGCACAACCGTGGTTGTCCTTCAGCTCAACACTGTGCCAAATTGAGTGCTGCCAAGGGCTACGTTTTAATGAATCCAAGCAGCTCGGGAAAGAGTACAAACAAACAAGGACACTTTCTTTAGTCTATACGCCCTCGCTCTTATTTTTTGTCCTGCATCATGTGTTTCATGGGTTAGCTTTTGTCCGCTGCTTTCAAGAAGAAATGCCACCCAGGTCTGGCAAACACATGTCGCAAGTCATTTTGTATCGTACATACATGTTCTGTTCATTTATTCTGCAGTCAAAGGTGCAACATCAGGTCTGTGCTGATTGATGTATTATATAATATGTGTATGCAGTGTAGATGTGCGTCGCTATATAATGTATCATTTATTACCATGAAGTTCAAGTGACAGCAGAACATATGTTCGGCGATCGGGTGATTTTGGAAAAACCCAGAAAGTCCTGGAAATGTCTTAAACTTCCTTAAATGTCTTAAAAATCTCTTCTAACATTTGGAAATCTTTTTCCAAATTGCTCTTCAATTATCTCATTTTCTATAATGCAAGAAAAAGTTTATTATTTTTTATTAAAATCTAAAATAATTGAAAGTAATAACCTATAAGAAAACTTTTTAATTTGAGTTTATGCTGTACAAATTTAGAGAGGACGTATCAGTCCCCAACAACCTTTTTCTGTGTCTTTTAAAGGTACAGCTATTTATTTTATTTTTTTTTACAATAACGGGCGCATACCTCAAATTTAAACATAACTCTAACATATGAGAGGCACAAACTGGAGTTAATAATAGTAGCACTTATAATATATAAGTTATAGAAATCTTAATGAGACACAGACCCACCAAGACTTCTCTAAAGGCAGCATTACCTCCAGCTCTGTGCCAGGTGCTGACAGCATCAGCTCCTAAGAAGTTGCTGCATGTTGTTGAGAAAATAGCGTGAAGTGTTTGTTCACCTGCTGAAGGCCTGGCAGCCAATAACCTCAAACATCAGTCGCCAGTGAAGTGGCCATGTGACTTCTCTCCTGCCACCATCCCCCTGACGTGAACCCTGACCTTGTGACAAGGCTAATGCTAATTCCCTTCTGCAGAGTATTCAGGAAACACGTTGCCATTTTCTCACTCACACTCAACTCGGTGTCATGACAGGATGCTCTCTATTTAGAAAACCATGTAATAGCATAGTTTTAGACTGCTGCTGTTATAGTAATGCCTTGGCACACACTTAATGCAGTGTAGAGGCCAGAGGTGATGTGGGTGATGCATACATGGGGATTTGATGTAGTGTATGTGTTTGTGTTACTGTAATTTATTCTGACTCACTTCAGTCAACAGTGAGGAAATGACTGCGCATGAATTGAAGTTCACTTGTATGTGCCTGCACACACAAATGCAAAAACACACACTGCCTGCAGAATTTCTTGGTATTGTAAACAAAGGAAAGATTATTTTTTTAAAATTAAGAATGACAATGCTTTTGGACTCCTTGTGTAACTCTGCGGTTTTGCCTTTTCTCTGCGCTGGATATGTACATTTTCCATGACCTGTTTTTCAACTGGCAAGCAGCCTGGCACATTGTAGGTAATTGTACAATTTTCCCCTCGGACTGGATGTTGTTTTTTTTAAACCAGAGCCTTTGATATTCAAACGTATTTTTGTTCAAGCTTTTAATGTCTCCCAACAAAATCACTCAGGAATACATTGCCACTGACTGATATATTTGCATCCCTGGACCGTATAACGTACGGGTGTTTCTCATTACGAAGAATACTAAACCTCTTGTATAAAGTCATTTGATGACTTGTAGGGAAAACATAACCTAAGTAATGTCCAGCACTAATAAGGATAAAATTGGTATGTTGTAAGCCTTAGAGTCTGGTTGACTTTTAGAGATTCAAAATTGAGTATCATCTCTGCCAACAACTGGCTGCCCATGTTGCGAACATGATCATTTTACTATAGCTTGTTTCAATATAAATTGAATCTGATTTTAGTGTACACCTCCTATGTTTATGTATATTGTGTATTTAATGACTGGAAGGAGGCTCAAGGCCATTGGTCTGTAATTTCTTCACATCCATCATCGTCCTAGCGCTCTGTGTGTGTATATGCCTATGTGTATCTGTGTGTTTCTATGTGTTTAGAACAGAGCCCCCGGTGTTTGGACAAAGCAAACACACTATCATTACTGGCATGATTATGGGGCACTGAGAGTTTAAGCAAATATTCAAGAAGCTTTTTCTGTTTTTAGGATTTCTTGATACACGGATGACCATTGAAATAGCTAAAACGCTGACAAGGCCAAGCCAAGCCAAGCCAAGCTGTGCTTTATTCCCAGTCCTGACAGCGTGAAGTTGGTAACTCTTTGCCACGGGTACAAATAGCAAGTCAAGAGGAATTTACTTAGCATTAAACGACTCCCCCGTCTCACTCCAAGTTAAAATAATGTTGTTCTGGATATAATCATCCAATTTGGGTGATGGAGGCAGGACTTGGCTGGGACAAAGATCACATTTCAAAGACTCATGTCTTCCAGCCTCCACACTGATGGTAAGATATCCAATAGTGCTCAAGATTCTGTGCTAGTAAGGGGGAAAAAAGCATTCCTGTGTTCCTATGTATGATCACGTGAAACTCTGTGTTGATCATTCCACCAATAGCACGTAAGATATTGTGCACATTGCATTGTTTTATGCATTAATTTTGAATATTTCTGATTTATTGCTTTTGGTATATTAGAAGGCAAATAGACTAGAGCAGTTTCTAATTTTTGTAATGGTGTTTGAGAGCTGGTGGAGGCTGTCCATTAAAATAAAGTCCTGGTTTTTACGAAAAACATTACCTGAGCAACTGAGGAGCTGTTGTCACCTGGGCTTGTACCTACAAGACCCAACATTATTACACAGCATGGTGAGAAGTGACATTTTGTTTTCATAAAGGAGTCATACTAACAGTTCAAGGGCCAAGAGCATCATCAAGTCATTTACCTTCATCCAATACAAATAGTTAGACACTGAAGGTCGCTTCAGTAATTTGTATTCTTTGAGAGAATGTATTCAGCTTTCTTTCTGTGCGTACGAAAGTGTATAAGAGGGAGGAGGAGAGACATCCTGCCACTGACACGTTTACAGGCCGCCAAGCCTGCAGAGTGCTGGAGGCGTGGCCTGATTGCAGCAGTGTTGTCAGAGTAATTACAGGCTCTCTGGTGGATATTACTAAGGTCCCAGCGATCCAGACTCCACGCAAGGCCACTCTTCCAGTGTAGTTAAGGCAGAGGGGAGGAAAAAAACTTAACCAAAGAAAAGTCAGGGAATGAAAAAAACAAACCTTTTCCTTCTTTCTGGTCTAATTCAACAAGCGCAGCTCTGTTTCTGTGCATAGTGCTGTTTGGCTTCTGCCAGAAATATGTACCCCAGTATAGGCACATTTTTATTATCCATCAGGGCTCCTGGTATTTTGAAAATGAGGTAAGCTCAATTACCAACAAAGGGCCCCTCTCAGGGGTCTGTCATCACACAGGGGTGAACGGGAGGGAGAGAGAGGAAAGAGAGACCCCTCTGCCTGTACTTTGATACTACAGGATTATGGGCACAGTGGCATGAATTGTAGCCATATTTTGTGCGGAGACCAGATGTTCAGATGACATGCAGGACAGTAGTAGAGTGGTACTCTGCTCACAACATTTTTCATTTGTAATCTTTATATCCCAAACTACACCAGACCTCAGGAAAAAATTGTGCTAGGGACATTTTATCTCGGAGGTACGTGAGTCGTTACAGCAGTTACTGGAAAACTAAAAGTTCAAACTTAAAAATACTTGTGATTAATTGTCTCGCTATGTTCTTGTGTTGATAGTCGACAATAGTGACTCCATCAAACTATCTTCTCCAGAGATGTGTTCATTGAGAAACCTGCATTGTGCTGATGAATTAGATTGTATTCATTGGACTCAACAGAGATGCTCTGTCCGAATAAGAGCTACAGGTCTGTGTGTTTCTTTTTTTGACTGAGGGTGTGGCTGAGCTGCACACGCAGCAGACAGGATGAAGTGTGCAGTTTATCACATTCACACAAAACCTTCCCACAGGTTATGCAGAGATGACGCCATGCTTATCTGTGCTTCAGAGCGTCGAAACAAGCCACCGTGAAACAATCAGAAAATAATGTTTTATTTCTCTGATTCAGTGCTCTGTTCTCAGTAACGCCTCCCAATCTCCTCATTCATCCTCTACAGCTCTCGCTCTCTGTGTTAAATCTCATGTTTATCAACAGCAACCAACAAATCCCACTCATTCTGCCTCTGAACACTAACTCGCTTAATCCAGTGAAACACTTCACTTCATATTCAAATTGAGGGTTTTGTTCAAGGATTTTAAAGGTGGTGACGTTCTAAAATATGACATCAAACATTCAAAGCTTTGTGCAAAAACCTTGTTAAGTTTTGACATTTATTTTTTTTAAATAAATAAATAACAATATTGGTAAATGCAGCAAAGTATATACTTTGAAGAAAATATTGTATTATAAATCAGTAACATAATTATCATTAAACATGAATTCAAGTGGTTTACTTTCAGGTTTAACAACCCAGTCACTGGAAAGAAATGCCACTAATACACAAATAAAATGCTATGGTATCATAAGATTATAATAAGATTCTGAGTTACAGCCTGATGGCAATGGAGAAAACAATTGTCTTTTTCTCAGAGAGCTTAAATAAAGTGTAACTTAACATAATAACATTAGAACAACATTTAAATACACAACAAAGCCAAAAAAACCACATGAAGTAAAATAAAATAAAAAACATAATGGAAAATAAATAGTTTTAGTTTAAACAGAGACTGAGAGTTATTGAAGGATCAGGTTGTTATTTATGAAATACGTCAGTTTGTTTAACGCGTGCGTCGTGTGTGAGTGGTGCTTCCTTGGGGCAGAGGGCCTCCCGCTGTGGTGACGCAGTAGGCACCAGAGCTGTTTGGGTTCAAGCCTGTCCTAGGAGCCGGCTGACGTCTCCTTGCTTCCTTATCTTAATGACCATTAACCGTTTCTGCTCTGTGTCAGCTCTGCAGCTTCAAGGAAGGGACAGGAAGAGAGAGAATAAAGAAAAAAAAGAGAGCAAGGGAGTCAGAACAAGAGAGCAAAAGAGATAGTAAGAGAGAGAGAGAGAGGTAGAGATAGAGAGAGAGAAAGAGGCCCTCTGATAGAAAATTCCTGACAGCTGATAAGAGGGAGAAGGAGATCCAGTTTACTGCACAGATAGGGCAGGAATGTGTGGCCAGATGATGATGACTGGGTCCATGACTACACTGCCCCTATCTTTGCCTGCCAAGACACATCACCACTGCCTGCCTGCATGCTACACGACCTCCTTGTTTCCCAGAAAAATCCTGGATTTGGTGCGTTTGGTGAATTATTTTGCAGGTTTTGTTCACTGTTTTGTACCTGTTTATGTGTACAGCTACATAATATTGTGGTACATAAAATATTCATACATGTCAGCCATCTAATTTAAGCATGATCAGTATGCACCACAACCTGGAGGGCAAAATTAACCTTTTCTTAGAAACACACAGTTTCATGTCAATTGTTGAACACAAGAGGAAATGGAATCTAGATCAGACAGTGTGGAGCGTGGTCAGACAGTCAGAGAGGGCATTTTAGCTGTGCTGCTGAGCTCCCAGCTTTTTAATTTACGATAAATCACAGTGAATAGATGTACCCTAAAAAAGCATGCGTAGACGCTGTCTCCCGGTCAGAGACAGAGAGAAAGAGCGGGGTGAAGCAGATTGGGTTAGTGGGAGCCAGGGCTGTATGTGGATCAGACTCCCGTTCAGCTGTCTCCAGAGGAAATCAAACAGGCCTGTGCGGTTCATTATTTCGTCAGTCGACTCAGCAGCAGAGAGCTCTGGCGACATGGCCATTTACTGGGAGTCTCCCCTGACCCAGCTTAGCATGGATACAGGCAGAGCAGCCAGTCAACTGGAAAAGCTACGGATTCACTGCTTTGTGGATTTATTTCAAAACAAACTCATGACATGTTGTGTTTTGTTTTCATGAAAAAAAAATGAAAATGGAAAACTTTTGATCTTCAAGCTTAACTCGGGAAGCGAGTGAGAACCCCTCTCGCTGCCCACACACATCGCTGATGTGAACATGAGCTTTGTCACTGAGTCTTTAGACGCCAATATTTGGACCGTTATTGAGGAGCGGGGGAGGGTCTTGAAGGGTCCGTTGTTTGTTCTCCTCGCTGAATACAAAGTCCTGCGAGGTGACCCTATTGCCAGACTACCAGTAGACTTACAGTCGACAGGAAGTAGCAGCACACAAGCACCGCAGACCAGCAGTCAACCTCTGCACTGCAATCACCTCACCTTTCAACTGAAGAGAAAACTCAGGAAGAAGGAGACATGTAGTGAGGCACGTTCCCCAAGCACACTCTGTTTTTTTTTTTTTATAGAACTCAGTGTTAGGAAGAGATAACATCCAGCAGGCTGGAAATATATTTTGTATTTATGTTCTCTTACAAAAAACAAACTCTGTGAGTCAAATCAGAATTGAAATATATGTGCTTACATGAGCAGATGATGCAACAACAGCATTAAGAGCGGGAATAATGACTGGGTTCATGTTATTTTTCCATTCTTTCACATTTCTATTTATGAACAGAGATCGCCCGACGGCTATCGGCCAGCTCAGACGCCAGTCTCCACACTATCATCAGGGTCTGATGAAGCAGATAGCTCTGGGAGCATTCACTGCTTCACAGTGTGCAGTCGAGCATGGCGATATGGGTGGAGTTGAGGGTGCGGGGGGTATTCCAGGATGGCTAGACAGTTTGCAATCTGCTGTGAAAAACAGACAAGAAACATTCACTCAGTTGGTGTGCACAAGACAGAATGGCACCAGCAGAGCGCCAGCCAGGCACAAAGCTGGCCAGAGGCATAGGTCACAAATGTTATCACCCGGCCTCCAGTGACATACTAACTCTATCTCCATCATCAAGGTCAGGCCATTGTTTGCTTTGTCTGGGCTGAATCATGGCCAGCGCCCCTTCTTGTTAGCAGTGGATGAGCAGGTTTGGGTGGAGTGTGACACTTATTGCTTCTATCATCATTAGACTGCGAGCAAAAGTATTAATTTATGAAGATGGTAATTATAGAGTGCACCAATATCTTTTCAGAACCAGTCTATTCACTATGTACTCCATACGTTGTCTGCCAATGCCAAGAGCCACTTTAAGTGCTTATTACATTAATCATTGTCAGTAATATCATCACAGACAATCTAAGAACACTAAACTAAAAAAAGGATAGATGACATCAGTGCACTGTTAACATGTAATTATGTTTGGATATTGTATAGTAGGGTGGGGACAAGGTGATGAGGGAAGTGCAGTGCTCTTGTTAAGCTGGTTTTCTCAGAATTACTCCAATGACAACAAAAAACATTTCACACTTCACTTACCTGTACTATCTTTTAAGATAAACATTGTCCAAGTCTCTTTGTCTATTAGTCTCTAACCACTTAGAGTGACGTCCTGCATGTGCCTACATGTGACTACATACTGACTCAAATGAGTGAAATGTGGAAAGGTGTGATGCATTCCAACTGTCGCTGTAATTTATGGATTTGAGTCACTAGATAGTGGCATTGTTTTAGCGGTATATGTGAAGGAGCGCCTTCCCAAGAACTTTGAATCGCTTTCCACTGAGACAGAGGGCTCTTAACTGTGACTGATGAGATGTCTGAGTATGTTCAGGCACAGTGTTAAAATGCCGTGAATCAGCTAATTGCACTGATAATTATAATGGAGAGCTCGCTGTACAGAATCAGAGAATGCTGTAAACCAACAGTGCCGTGTTGGTGCTTGGCAGAGCTGAGCCAGTCTGAGCTGGCAGAGTCGTAAAAAGATCCAAAGGAATGCCAGCATGGGATCACAGTGGAAGAAAGGAAAACTCACAAAAATGTCGTCACCACAGAGCAAAAAAAAAGTCATCTCAATCATCCTTTGTTTTGTTTTTGAGTAGTGCCTGAAGTGGTTGTCTGTACAGATATTACATATGGACCTTTGGTGCACTTTATGGCTTTTGTATGCTTATTTTGGAGGCCATTAGTTAACTTACAAAGACATCAGGAAATCTGATAATGCTTCTTTATACTTGAGCTTCCATAATAAACTGTTGTACTGTGAAATAAGTAGCTTCATCCATCCACAATTTTACAGTTGTGGTAATCAAAAGCATACCATCACCCCCCAGTGAGGTACATAAGTTCTTCATAAATTCCAGTGTCACTCCACGGAGCTCATAACTTGACATCTAAGTGTAACTGCAGGAATCCCGGAGCCACTTGGGAAGTGCAGTGTAAGGTGATCTGGAGTCATAACGGCTGTCATACTCTGCACGAGGAGCTTAAAGCTGTGACCAACCAGCCAATGGCATCCTTCCAGTTCTGTAACATATCGGGGAATTCTCAGTAGGAGTTTCATTCCTGTGTTGTTCACTTAAAATGTGGTCCCTGTCAAAAAAAGAAGGTTAAGCTGCGACAATAATACATGGAGCAAATGACAGCATGAAGCACCTATTTTAGTGGTTGCAGCAAAGATAGCTAAGCTTGTTCCTTACCAAACAAAGTATTAGTTACTTTTTCAAAATGAAAATCATATCACTGAGTCGTCCTAGTCATACTTGTACAAGATATTCTAGATGTCATACAGAGAATTAAACAAATAGGCAAATGTTAGGCCAGTTTGACAGTGATAGTAAAAACATGATTTGTGGCATTTAAGGAGGAAAATATATGGGTGGTATCCCAAAACACCCCAGGCTACTGCTGCCCACAATTCAGAAAAGTTAAGCCCAAAGCTTAGGACTTAGGGTTTGTGTCCATATAGCATTTTTCTTTCTGGCAGGGCACTGGGGGGTGCTGGGACGAAGCATTTGTTCAGTGACACAAAAGTTAACAGAGTTAGGAATTAATAGAAGGTTCACTACACAGCTAACGACACGCTCACAAGGCGTAGTGTGATAAAAGCATCTCCATTTTCCTGGTTTCCAGGTTGACGAGTCCCACTCCATCTAATATATAATTAGTTGTCTGAAAAGGAGCGTCAGTTGATGACAGCTCATAGATTTTTAACGGGAAGAACTTTGAGCAGTCGCACAAATAAGTTGCAGGGCTCTGAAAAAAGACGCATGTCGCCGTCTTCAGTTTTGTCTATGTGGCTCCCACATATGCTTTCTCCCCATTGGCGTTAAAGAAAAAAGACACTGGAACATGAAAAAATAGCTGTATGGACTCTAGCCCTTTTGCATTATGTAGTTCCTTCCATTTTTGCCACCGAGTAGGAAAAAAAATAAATATTTGTACACTTTTATGTAAAACATTTTCTGTAACAATTTATCGATTTCACAATATCTTCCAGGCATATGCATGCATATCCCAGCTACATGACATTAAACAATATCCACCAATCCCAGTAATCCCAGTGACATCTTGTTCTACATTCCTTTGGTGTGCCATAAAAGAGCGTATGTTTGTGTTGGTATTGGCATGAGTCCTTGTCTGTATTTGTGAGTGTTTCTGCTTTTCAGAAAGCACACTTGATCATGATTGTGTAACTCTGCAGCACAGAGGCAAGGATATTAAAAACAGATGTGGCCTCTTAAGTCAAGAATAAGGACGGGATGGGGCGGAGGGGCTCTTGAAGGAGTGGGCGTGGGTTCTGGGCAAAACATTCCCCCATTATTGATTGCTGATCCTCTGGTATGTTTGGGCTATCAGCAGGGTTCTAAGGGCTAAGATGATAAATTGAACTGGGGGGGGTTGGCAAAGAAGAGCCATTGAGTTCAATTCATAACAAGGTATGGGAAGTTAAGAGTTCATCCTGCTTGTTTTCAACTTCCTGCATTTTGCTTTTTTTTTTTATAGCATTTGATATTAAACTAGCTCAATTTAAATTAATTGTATGCCAAGGCTATTAACAGGCTATCCAAACACTGACAGATTTTATATGCCAAAGCCCACTACTATTTTTTTTTTTAATTAATTAATCCCTTTTGACTGCTGATAATCCTGCCGCCACACACACCCACACACTCCCTCGCCTTTCACTACACTGTAGTTACTGTTTTTGAGGATACTCTGACTCTTCTGCCCCTTCACATGCAGACACACATACCTACATTGTCTCAGAGCGACAGTGGAAACAACGCTGTTTGAGACATGTTTTATCTGTGGCAGGTTGCAGTGTGAGGCAAGGAAAGAAGAAAAACTTCCTTGTGAAAGTAGGAATGCAAAGTATTCCCCACAATGCCACACTGCTGCAATTACTCCAGCGCCTGGTGCCGGGCCAAGACAATGAGATGACAGCTTGTGGTGTTGAGGGGGAGAGCAGTTCAACTCCCATCTCTCCTCTGTGTGCTGTCGGCCTGCAGTAGACCTATCTACACAGCAACTTTGTTTCTCAGACCACTCCACTGCTGTGTCCAAAATGAATGTTGAATCCATCTGGTATTTAGATCAGTTGGTTTTAAAACATCCTAACTCGATAAAACCTCGCCTTACGTTGCAAAGTTTTTGCATAATAACCAACGTTTTTTGTTGGAAGACAGAGAGAAATATCATGCACGTGTGAAGTTGTGCACATGAATGTATTTTTATGTATTAACCGCTCCAGCACTGATTGTCTCCTAGATGTCCATCTCACTCGGTTCTTCCTGCTCACCATGCTGAGCAAGTTTTCAATCTCACTTGGCAATTAACTGGCACAGTCCTGCTCTGTGAAAAGAGACAGAAAAGAAAAGAGGCGAGATTAGCAAAGCTGGAGGGAGGGGGGTGAGGGATGTGGGAAGGGAGTTAGCTGCTGCCAGAGTGTCTGCCTCCCCAGGCCTTGTCCACTGCCGCCAAGGGCCGCCTGCCCTCCCGCCGCTGTTATCAGCTGGCTCAGCAGCGGCAAAGAAACGGCTAAACAAGGCACTGTTTATCTGTGCAGACTGTATTCACTGCACATCCCAGCTGCTGGGCTGCGGCACCACTCAAATCTGCCCGGCTCTGCAAAGAAAAGGCCAGCAGACCTACTCTCAACAACAGTCTGCATAGAGGTGCCATGGGTGCGGATCAATAGGCGACAGTGTCCCAGCTCTGTCCAACAGTGCAGACCTGATAACCCCACCTCTCCACCCGAGCCTCCCCCAAACTCTCCTCTTATCCAAATTCAATGGACAATTTGATGCACTTTTATCTGGCGGTGCATTACTTAAGAATGAGCTGGGTTTCCTTCTTAATCACAATTAATGTGGCTGATTCATTGCTACTGACTCATTCAGCAAAATGTTGAATTGACACAGGCAGCAGACCATTGATCCAGAGCAAAACAGATCATGTTACAACCTTTATTTATGTCATGTTATTAGCAAACATTCATCTGGCAAGGTAGTTTTCTTTGAAACTGGTGTAACATGCCCTAAAATAATGAACAATCCTCACCTTTTAACTAGAACCAAATTCAATGCAAAAGTGATGCACTTGTAACCAATTTGTTGTAGAATTAATAACCTTGATTATAAGAAAATGCATAATTCAGTTAAACTGTTTTTCTTTATACCCGCTGGCATGAACTTGTTTGCCATCCTGTGACAGGAAATTTTAGAGAAATGTCTCTTCCACTAGCAGAGGTACTGTCCTGCAGCTGACTAGCAAAATTTACACCAGCAGGTTAGGTGTACTCTGCAGACATGCTGAACTTCTATTCCTTAATTTCAGTAACCATTGGTCTCACAAAACTCAGAGTTAAGGCCCAGAGGGCTGCTCAGATATGCTGGATCTGTAAGCACTCTCTCACTCTTCTCACGCACGCACAAACGCACATGCACACACAAAACCGTCCCTCTCTTATCTGTGGGCCGAGGAACCCTGACTCCAGCCTGTGCAGACAGTGCTATCTAACTGGGCCATGTCTCTATATACACAAGGAAATCACCCACTCCTCATGAAGAAATGAAATCTGCTTCAGACATCCTGGCCCTAAGCTGGAAAAAAACATATTTTGAAAGGCTAATGCAGCTTGAGACTAGTCATACACAAGCCCTTGTTGAAAAAAAACCAAAACACTTTTGGCTTTAGGTATTAGAACAAATCCCTCTTATTCCTCTGGGCATGTTAAGGACAATTTCTTTGTTGTGGCTTATGTCGCCTTGGCCTCTGTCCCAGGCCATTTTTCTATGAAGCATGACACAAGCTGTTAAGTTTCATTCAGACTTTTCATTAAATGAGCTGACTTTGCTTTTCTCTGCTCCTGTTCGTGGCAAGAATCTGCATTTTAGACTGACAGTGTTGAGGTTCCCGTGCTGTTTGAGAGTGAGACGGGCAAACTGACAGCTAGGCGAGGCGGAGCAGACAGCACAGTGCCAAAGGCAAGAAGTCAAGGGCCGGAGGTCATAGGGAAGTGAGGATGGCTGACCCCTCAACAGGACAAACTGTTTGGTGTTTGTTGACTTAACATCGCCCCAGACTCTGGTGTGGTTCTTGCCCTCCATTTTAGCTGACCTATCCAAAGCGCTCACCACAGAACAGATCAGCAAGATTCCTCTTAATAGCCTGATGGGAGACCCAACACAGTGGGAGTTCTTCAACACTGATACTCCCAGGATTCTCAGTGGCAGAATATGCTGACTTATCAACACCACTTGATGAGACACGTGTTTTGGATTCTTGGAGAGTGTTTGGTGTTTCCATGTCAGTCAGTCTCATCACTGCAGGAGGTGTCACTGCTCCCACAGCTGCAGCATAGCTACGAATTAAACACTGCATCTCATCCTTTTGGTTGTGATGGAGGAAGGAGACATCATGTCCAGCAGTTTTATAGCTGTGTATTTATACATGAATACTTTAAAAACGATCAGAAGACTCTGTGATAGGAGAGTTGTAGCTTGCTTGGGTCTGTAAAGTAAATATGTATAAAAAAGCTCAACATATATTTTTGTTAAGCACTTCAGTCAAACTCAGTAAACATGCAGCAGGATGAGAACCAGCCACTTGTTTCACTTTTGAGAAGCATGAGGGGAAAGATAGTTAGTTTGTGTTTACAAAGCAGACAAAACAGTCTAAGAGCCTTGCTCCATGAATAATTGATGATTATTCAAAAGATGACTCACATTAGTGGTTTCTATGGCAATGAATCATTTTGTCGTTGTGGAGTTATGTGGAGTATTAGGCCCAGGCCTGCTCCCTGCCTCTGGCTAGATGTTACAGAGGCTCTTCACAGAGGCTTCAATCAGACTCCAGTGTGGGGGACAGGACGTCATGGGCCAAAGTTTTGTGTTGGTGACAGGATGGCTGAGCTGACAATTAGACAAGATTCCTTCTATTACGTAGCCTGAAAGATATTATTGGGGAAAATTGCCCGTTGGTTAATGTGCAGCAACCATCTTGTCATCGGTAGATCATCGAGTGCACCATACTAACAATGTCTTGTCTGTTTCGAGATAACTATCAACAATAAATGATGCTGGACTATTTTACCTGATCCCAGACCGTGTTGGGTGTCGCAGTGATGCATTAGCTGTACCAAGTTAGTGATGAGCTTACATTTAAGAATGTATGTTTGTAACAATGTTCGCTATGTGCTATAAAAGCACACATCCAGAGGGTTTATGCACGTTGTCTGATTTTAATTAACATTAACTACAAAACAACCTCGGTCGGGTGACGCCACTGGTGTCCATAGTCACCGGGTAGACAAACATTAGACATCAGTGCTAATTACCTAGTTACCTGCAGCGGCAGCACTATGCAAACCACAGCTGCCTCCCAACCCAGACGCAGAAGCCACATCTCACTGTGACAATGTATCCACAGATTATTCCATATTAACACCTCAAATTACTTCTATCTAAGCATTGCACTTGAAGCAATTCAGGTTTTTTGAAGAAGTTGTTGCACTTGCATGATTCTTGCAATTTCAAGTTCATTGAATGCACTTTCTATAAGTCACTTTGGATGAAAGCATCAGTTAACTAACTTCATCAATAACGATTACCCCTCTTATCTTGAATGAAGCTGGTAATGTACTCTGTGTTCAAGTATTAGCATTGCATCAGAGCAAATTATCTTCCAGAGCCAGATTAATCATTTTTGGGAGCTTTATGTTCTCATCACTCAGTGAGTCTCCAAAGCCTGTTAAAAGCATGCAGATTATCCAATTATTAGGTGATGCGCTATGATTCCCTATTTTGCAGAGCTATGGTTAGTTTTCAATGTTTCAAGCCCAAGACAAAATCATCAAAGATTTTGTAAGTTGCATAAGACGTAAGACATAAATAGATGTTCTTATAGAAGTACACAGTTCATGTTGCAGTTTCTCACATTCAAAGTGAATTCCACAGTTTGTCAGACTTGTGATATTTCTCCAGCACCTTGCTGTGCTGTGTTCTCCAAATCTTGCCCATTCGTATGTCTGGCCTTTTTAACTTCCCAGAAGTTTAATATCGCTTGTGGTCTTAATCATTTCTGTCTGGATGTGGCCTGAGTGACACAGCGGGTGTCTCTGGATCAGGCTAGAGAGAGGAGGAGGGCTTATTTTTACCACTGGTTTGGGAAACACTGGGCTGCAATCACAGGGTGAAAAGATGGTTCTAATTACAGATCTCTCCTTTCTCTTTCTCGCCGTGAGTCCCTCTCTCTCTGCTCCTCTCATTTTGCCTATTTAGCTTTCTTTCCATCTCCCTCTCGAAAAGCTTTAGTGTTCCTTTGTCAGCTGTGTGGATTATTTTGAGTTTAGACACAAAAGACAACAGTTTTAAAGAGAGTTCTGTGCTGCCGTCCACTTTAACTTAGAGAAAAGGACTCACAGAAAGAAATAAAAGGGGATATTTGGTTCTGTGCAGCACACAGCTCCAAGCTACTCATGAAACAACATCTGCAGCAGCTCACCAGGCCAATGATAATGTTATGTTTAAGCAATAATGGCTGTTTTCACAAGTGTCAATTTGAGATTATGATGTACTGCTCTTAAGTATGATAGACGAGTGCATGTTACGAAAAATCAGTCGCTGTTATTTCATGCAGGGTCAGCATTGTGTGGACCACCAAACATGATGAAGAACCTCCAGAGGCACATTCTCATGTTTGTCTGGCAGCTGTCATTGCGCGGTAAAAACATTACATTCATACCGAACTAAACCCACAGACAGAGATGGTCAATTAGAGGTTTCCAGGTCCTTCGTGGGCCTTCGTGGAGGACGATTGGAAAAAAATTGAGGTGAAGGTGGAGTAAGAGTTGGGCATAGAGAGAGGTGAAGGGATTGAGGTGGAAGGATTGCACTAGAGAGGAAAGAGAGGGGGAATGCAGGATTAGAGGCTAAGAGCAGTGTGGAGAAAGGGATCAGAGGCAGGGGGAGTGAAAAGAGAGAAAGAGACATAGCAGAGGGGAAGGCGTCTGCACCCGCCAGCAGGCCGTGGCTGTCAGTGGCAGGGCCTCTCTCCCAGCACCAGGGGCTCCAGGGCTGTGGCCACATAATGAAGGCTTGTTTGAGTTCACATTCAAACATCACAGAGAGTGCCTGGAAAAACAGTGCCCCACGGGCTACTTTTATTAACCCGGCTAGGATTCCCAGCCTTCAACCCTGTGCCAAAAGGCTTCCTCACTTCTCATCCACACACACACACACACACACACACTGTCTGTCTGGTTCGAAAATGTTGTCATGTTGAGCCTGGAACCTAGAGCACTTTTGGTTGTGTCTCTGATGGTGTTGGAGACTCTCCTCTGTCTCCCAGCTGTGAGAAAATTAGCGAAAAACTCTTTTCACAAGCGAGGCTAAACGACGCTGAGACTGTTGCACAAGAAAGGCTTTTAGCGCTATTACACTTTGGCTGCTTCTGTCTCATGCAGAAGCTCATCTGACTGCTCTGCTGTTTGTCTTTTCTCCCTCTATCTCTCTGTCATAACACACACAGGCCTGCTGAATGATGGCCCTGTGAGATTCACTGGGGAGGATATTTGACTCAGGATTTTCCAATAATAGGATTTGAAGCATGCTTGCAACAGATAGTGGTTTTGTGGTGAAGGAAAGGAGTATGTGATCCTGCTTCTGTATGTAAATACAGCAGCCGTTTGTGACAGCAGTTATAATCTGTATTTCTGATGCTGCTAAAAAGGTGATTAGAACTCTTCTTGAATGACTCCAGCAAAAGGCCCTGTCAGAAATGACAGGTTTAGTATTCAGGAGGCTGCGGTCACTCTGTCACAAGCCTTTGGGGTTGTATTAGAGAAACATGTCTCTGTTTCTTTGACTTGTAATATTAATTTAGGAAAATACCTCTCTCAGCTGGACACAGTAGGAAACATAATAAAAGAAAAAGGAAGGCTTTGTTGTTAATTAGTTACCTTGGAGTCAAGCTGTAATGACATTTAGCTAAAGGGGGCTGCTTGAAATGTGGCATGGGATATAAGTCCCCTCACTTTTTCCCAGGGTTGCCTGTTTGAGGGGGCCCGTCAGTCCTCTGGACTTGCACAAATCCCCTTAAAACCCCTGGAGTCACTGAGGGTGTATCAGGCCTCTGGATCTGCTGTGTGCAGGGCTGGGTGACGGGTTGTGGTCCGGAGCCAGCCAGGGGGAGAGGACAGCTACTGTGAGGGCGCCCGGAGAGCTGGGAGTCACTCAGCCACAGAAACCCTGTGTTTGTGTATGGAGCGCAGTGCTCTTATCTCCAGCCTGTACTGACGCCACACTCTTCCTGTTTGAAATCTTTACTGCTGATTTTCTCTTCACTCTTGCCTCAGCCCCAGCCAGTCCTGTTGTTTTTGGTGTTCTTGTTCTTTTCAGTGGAGATTAGATAGAGTTGCTGTGGTGACACAAGAGACAAAAGCATTGCCGTTTTGAATGTACGTAAATGTGTTAAGCAAAACAAAATATCAGCATGGGCTTTTAAACATTTTATTAAATGTGAATTAATCCTAAAACAATGTCTGATCAGTTCACATGTTGAAATTCCATGAAAAGCATGTGCTCTGTTGTAGGCGTCCACTGTGTTTTAATGTTTCAATGTTGAAAAAGTCCACTACAGGTTAAAACACAGCAGTTTGCTACTTTGGTGTTATATAAGCTTAATAGGATCTAAAACTTAGTAGAAACAGATTCACCAAAAATAATAGTTAGAATACCTAAATTACATGAAAGTAAAGGAGTCAGATATCAGAAATCAATCCTGTTGTTTTAAAGACCAGTATAATTGTGGATACGTGCATTGCACCAAGCCCATGTTTTATACTATCTTTAGAAGTGAAAATGATGGTGAGTCAACCTGAAAGTTTCATAACAGTTCTCATTATATGCACGTACAACTTCAGTATATATATATAACAGATCAAAGTTCAAAACGGAAGTAGCTCTGCAACATGTAGAACAATGGGTAGTTCCAATGTATAGTTTGCTTCATGATTATAACATTCATCTTCCAAACAAAGCCCTACTTCAAACTCTCTATAGACAATTATGGCCCACCCAAAAGGTGTATGTTAGGTTGTTTGCTAGGTTCTCTTTAAAGTCCCTAAGATGAAAATCCAAAAGATGGATTGGGTTGCGATTGATGCAGTATTTATTGCTATATTTTATTTTACTTTTTTAAGTGCTGTAATTCATATTGAAAAAGTATACAGGGGCACTTTGCATAATTAAATGCATATATGTCCCCAGAGCTATAGAGCAGACAAGGTATACAGGACACAACAGACTAGGAAGCTGAAAATGTCTGACTAACCAAACACACGCATTTTGGATAAGTTGTGTATTTCAGGGCATTTTTACGTACTGCATTAGCACAACTTCACACAGGGAACATCTCAAGTATGAGCAGGCACCAGGCATTGTGCTTACCCAGTCATGATGTGCAAGTTACATGACCATCAGTAAGCTGCAATTGACTTGAGGCCTGGGAAAATGGTAAATGGTCTTTGCGTGTATTGATTTTACATAAACTGAAAGGCATGAATAAAAAGAAAACTCAGCAGCCAGTGTCTGCTGCTTCAGCAAGATAGAAATGTTCTCCGTCAGTTGTCACATCACGGTAAAACTGCATCCTCTGGGAACAGATCTGGAAAATATACAGTGTGTGGTCAGCTTCTGATCAGTTATGGACAGATCAGTAACTATGTATCTTGCTTGTAAAGCAGGTTAACATGCCAAATAAATGAATGACATTGATGGTGGTATAATGCAATAAAATAAAATTAAATTACAGTTCTTGATTTTTAAATTTCGTGACTGATACCCTGAAAACTACTGGGTCACATCGTTTTCAGTTTAAACTGCATGATCGTTTTTAGTTCTAATGTTTACAGATAAAAAAACTTGATGTTATTCCAAAAGTAATTATACATTACATACATCAGGACAACATGTACCAACAGAAGGATGTTCAGTATGCAGTACATAAAAACAGATTACATAATTTGCTCACAAAACAAGTTTGGTAACTGCGGGAGGTGTCTATCTTTCTTCTCCTGCTTTACAAAATCAAAAACAGCCATCTAAAATACATAAACACTGTTAGAGCTCCCTAACAGTCCCCTACTTGGTATTTGCAAGCGTCACTACCAGTCTTCCTCTCCCCTGTCTGGCCTGCCCAGCTGCCTGGATGGCCGATTTTGATGGCGCCAAGCACTCTGCAACTCTGCCGTAATCAGGAACAGCGAGGGGCAGTCTCTATCACAGAGAGTTTCTTTCCCTTTCCTTTGTTTTCCACAGATTTCCTTCCTCGTTTTCTTAGATATTCTCTCCCCACTGATGTAAGTCCAAACAGAGGCCTATTTAGAAAGTAAACAGATGAATGAGGGGAGGTTCTGGGCCTGGCGTCCGTGGAGTCAGGCGCAGAGCGGAGACGTCTCGCTCCACCCGCCCTGTGCTGACACAGCCTGTAAATATACAGCATGACAAATGGCATGGCTCTGCAGCAGTCCCCCAACCAATCTCTGGCAAGCAGGCCTGATGCCGGAGAGGCTAGCCGACAGGCCGTGTCTGATTCACTGTCACAAGAGACACATTGTTTATAGGACAGAGAGACACTGTAACACAAACACTAATACCCCTCGAGTGGGTGACACATTGGGAAAACCCTTGTTTTGTGGCTCCAGTGTTGGCCTCAAGGCGAACATTGCAATGAGAAAGTTGGTTGCAGCTTCTCATCAAAAAGTGTGTGTGTGAGTGTGAGTGTGAGTCCCTCTTGTATATCCTCCTGATCAATCACTTTCCTGTACCTATTTTTTCCCCTGGCTCTCCTGAGATCTCCCCAGAGGCCCTGATCTGGTTACATCTGGCACAGCTTGGCTGTTAATATTTGGCTTCCACCAAACATGTGTGTCTGACTGTGATTGGGATCATATATTTTCACCATAGAAAATTTATTTTCATGCTTCTCTTGAAAGGACATCCTCTTGGGGAAGATCCATCATAGGAAAGCCCATAATAACATTTTTTCTTGCTTTATTATTTGTCTCACTTTTGGCAGTAACCTTGGCTATCATCCCTGTCCTAGTTATGTGATAACTCTGAATAACTAAGTGAAAGGCCATACATGGGGAAGGTTTTGAGATGTTGATGGATCTGAACTGTTTTGGAGGCAAGGTTTAGAGTAAGGAATGTCTTTGAGGAGGAGGGGGAGGGAAAAGAAAGAGTGTTGAGGCCCCTAGGGGAAAAAGCTCTGTTTGACCTCTAAGGATAGACCTGCAAACTGAAATGGCGACACTCTTTCCGGCTATGCTCTTTACCAGGATTTCCTTCCCTTCTACAGCCCCACATCTACTGAAGCACCAGGGACATGGGCCACAGTGGGCCACCTATTGTGAGCGCTGAGCAGACTCACTGGTTGAGGTCACACAGGGAGTTTGTGAGCGCCAGACTGGCAGGCGATCCACAGTTTCCTCCAAGATAGGAGATCAAGTAAATCAGAGTTAGGTCGTTACCCTTTAAGGGTCCTAATGACCACTGCTTCTTTTCCCCCAGCACACAGCTATGTCTGAGATGTGGAGCATTATGAAGATGGTATTTTGTGCTATCATCCGTTTTTCATCGACTGGCTCTCCTTTCAGCAAACATGATATCATCCTGGTATCATGGCTAACTTAATGCAACCAGTATTAGTGTTGTGTTATGTAGCATTAGCATATAGACTGAAGCTCCATTAGTCATGCTCTGGACTTGTGCCCCACATGAATACTATGTTACCTCTTAAGAGGATCCATTTTTCACAGGCTGCTGAGAGCTATAAAGACAAAAGACAAACCAATTGATTTTAATTCGTTGGCATTGTCAGGGGGATTCTGTTGGAATAGACACATGGAGATTCATCTCCCAGAGCACCAGTAATGGCAAGATTGTAATGACAGATAGCTGATCAGGGCAGAGATGCCGCTGCAGTTGTTGGGTCACTAGGAAACTGCTTGATTCTGACCATATTGAAGACAGTGAGAAGAACACAGAAGTCATATCAGACTGCAGTCATCTCTGAACATAGTTGGCCTGACTAGCTGAAATCACAGGATAATGCTCAGATTGTTTAAACTTTAAAGAGAAACTCAAACATATTTGATATGTCCAAAGCAGTTCTGACAGGTCTGATGTTCGGTCAGGAGGCAAGACATTGCCGGCTCTGTTTAGCTTAGTGCCAAGGCTTCACACTCGTAGAATTCAGTTGCAATGGTCAAACCGGGGTTGTAATCAGTCTTTATATTGTATGATACTTCCCAGTTTACAGGCTAAAAAGGATTCCAACTAACAGTGAGTGTCACACATTGTGTAACCTATTTTCCATCATGGTAAATACAGACCTGCAATGGTAAATAATCACTTGAGATCCAGTGCTCAGTGACTTAACCCATTAAACCCCAAATTCCTGTGGTTTTCCATTACATTGCAGTCTATAGTCATTGCGTAATATAACTGCTTTGAAAGATGTGATGAAATCAGTCCAATCTGACAATTCTCACAAGATTTTTAATCTTGTTTGACTTTGAATATTTGAGCATATCACAATAAGCAACCTGTCAGCGATGGGTACATGAAGATGAGGTATTTCCTTAATCTCACAGCAGAGGAATTAATGAATTCCATATGTTTCATTACAGCGTTTGCTATGTTTTTTGGAATCAGTCCATAATATATCTGGGTGGATCTGGTGAGTTAGTAATTTACCATGGAACATTGATTTTCACTTATCTGTAATATGTAACTGTGCTGCAGGTACACCAGGAATGCTCAAACCTACTGTTGGCTTTCTTAACAACTTGTTCCTTCTCAAGCTTAAAGGACTCACAGGGATCATTCACTCACTTCCTCTCACTCTGAGGCATGTACATGTCCAGCTAGGATACTTTGGCGCTGCCTTGTTTTCAGTCCATGATTCAATGCCTCCTGTTCTCCTCTCTTATTGATTTACTTCATGGGGCCTGGCAGTGGAAGTGTAGCATCAAGGACGGTAATTAGCCTTCCTGTGTAGGAACAAAAAAGTGACTCTTACAAGTGACTCTTCAGGGAGGACCCAAGCCACAGTAGTGTCTGGGCAGAGTGGAAAGTGTGCCCTCTTTGCACAAGTAAATCATCGTTGGGGAAAGACAGGGTCACAGAGCTGACCCCGCTGCACCAGCAGGACTTAAATCACTCATTGCTGTGTGAAGAGAGACAATACAGGCTACATAATGAAAACAGCATGTATGTTTAGACATGGCTGCTGTCTCAATTTTGCATAATCTGCTCAAACAATCTCACTGAAATATTTTAAGGGACGTACGGATAATTGAGTGTAAATGTGGAGCTGCCTGAAGATGTTTGTCCCATAAGGCTGCAGAGGTTCTCTGTATCTTAAGTTGACAGTCAGGTCTGGGAGCTACACAGTGTGCTTGTCTTGACTGCAGCCAGAGAGACAGAGCAGGCCTTACACTGTTAGTGATAGTGAATTGGCCATAATCATTATCAGCTCTGTGGTAGTGAGTGGCTCCCACTCTGTACAGGCGGCTCCATGTCTGACCTGTCTGTGGTGTGGCAAGACTCTGCTCAGTGGGAGAACTAAATGCTGAGGGTTGGGGTCACTCAGTGTCTGCCGCCTCGCTGGAATATCTGCATGCCATTAACAGCAATGACTCTGATGACATGTTCTTCCTGAACTGGCCTTGTCTGAGCTCCTTTGCTTCGACTGGAGGTGCATGTGGCCCCTGGTCTTGAGGCACTTGTCTATTTTGGGAGGTCATTTGGAGCCGGACGCTCTGTCTCCCCAATGCAGCCTGTCTCCTGATACTGCTATCAACTGCCGGCTTTTAACAGGGAGCCACGGCAATTTACTAGAGTGACGCCAAGCAAGGCAGTTATCAGGACCCCAACACCAGATTAGCTGGTTGGTCTTCTAATGAGCATCCTTGAACAGGGAAATGGAGGGGGGACTCACAAAGCACAATAATAACATGATTATCTATGGTCTTGACAGAACAGGAAATACTCAGCAAAATACATCATCTAAGAGAAAATGCAATTCATTTCTCAGGTTCAGAGATGTATAGTGGCCTTAGGTATTAAAACATCCAAATAAAGGACCCATGTCAAGAAGAACTACTAGATTTTTAAAGAAATATTTGCCTCATACACAGCAGAGAGGTGATAGGAAATGCAAGAGAATAGGGGGAGAATGTCTTACGACAAACATCTCCGGCATGGAAACGAACAAGGGACATTGTGGTCAAAGTATATGGTACATAACCACTAAGATGCCACAACACTCAGTGATCTATTATATTTGATTAAATCCACGATTCTTCCTTCAGATTTACACAATCCAGTAGCCACATCCTAATAGCTCAGCATTCAAAGGGGTAATGTGTTTTTTCCAGCTTATCTGGACTCATGTCATGGATGTATTTTTTTTTTACAGTTACAGTTATTGGACGTCTGTGGCATCAAACAGAAAGTACTGTCAAATGTATACATCTCTAAAGCTGGTCAACCACTCCAACTATATTTGAAATGCATGAATTTCTTATTTATTGATGAAGTCACCATTTTCACATTTAATTATCAAATTATCTGATCAGTTAATTCAAGTATTTCATCATTTAAGTCATTTATGGAGCAGGAATACAGAGCATTCTTCAACAGCTTCTCAAATGTGGAAATTTGTAGCTGTTTACTGTTTTATATAATTGAATCTCTCGGTTTTGGACTGTTGGTTGAACAAAACAATCAAATAAAAAACCTCAACCTGGCTCTGAGAACTGGTTATTTGTCACTGAATGAATAATAATTTAATTGTAAATGTAATTCAGTCTTTAATTGCAGTCCTGTTTACATGTGTCTACAGCCACAGTGGATGAATATAAATGTGTGGTCTAGAAATATAATTCCTAACCTAAATGTAATTCTTAAGCTTTTTTTTTCTATTTCAAAAGACAAAAAAATGACAAAACTACTGTCAGTGTTATGCTGTAACGGTTACAGAGTATTAAATCAACAGCATGTGGATGTATTTAACATTTTTGATAGGAGCTACTACTTGATCAGATAGAAATGCATGTCTGATTGGGCAAAACAAGGCCAACGACAATGTGAAGAATACCCTTCAAGTTCCACACATGTATAAAATACACCCATGACTCTGGGTAAGTAGAAAAAATAGTAAAAACCTACCACAACTAAACTATACTGAAAATCCAGCAGATGTGAAGCGCACAACAAATTAAGATTAAGAGAAAACATCATCTGGGTTTGCCAGTCAAATCTGGAGTGAATGACTCAACTCACAAAACTAGTCTCTGCTGGTGAGTGTGGCAAGTTTTAAACTGGACTCTGTGGCCTGCCCAGCCCTGGTCTCTGTAAATGAAGTTAAAAATCATAAAACGTGTCTGCGCAGAGGTGATGTCATACTTGGCATAATGTTTCACTGTGGATTTTAGGAGGGTTAGATTTACTAGCATTCGGGAAACATTAAAAAGTGCAGTGGTTCACACTAAGTGCCTGTGCTCTCTGTAGTGTTTCCCCAGCCCCCTCCTGACTTCATGCAGTATACTGCCACTGTTGGTGCAGAGCAGTATATACAGATGTAGAAGAAAACCTCACTGAATATAAACTGGATCCACTGAATAGTGTATTCAAGCTGGATTAAAGTTTGTTGTTCTCAAAACACCATACTCCTTTTTGTCAAGCTTCAACATGAAAATAATGAGTTCTGGAGTGAATATAAACATTCCCGAGCATTTGCATATGAATGTTATGCAAATGTGGGAGTATCATATCTTCCTGAGGTGTGAAAATGTGTTTTCTGCCAGTTGGTTTTGGCTTAAACACTCGTCTTCTGGAACACTATTTTCATTTTTACTCTCCATGAAATTTATGAATGCATTAGGCACATTAAGACAGTTCCAATGAACTGAGTGCAAATATGCAGCCAATTATAATTCTGTGGTAGTTATAATTTTATAATCGCAGTCAGCTCCTCTTTACTGAAGGCTAATTAAGGCAGTATATTAAAAATATGTAAGATTGATTATGGTTTATTATCAATTTCAATGAGAGTGCTGTTTAGTGTGGGCTCGATGGAGACAGCTCAATATAGGAAAGTCCCCTGTGGATAGTTGTGACCCCTGGAGCAAGATGGCACCCACACAAGAGAACCTGTGGCACCACAGCCAGTGATTATGTTGCATTTTGACATTAAAAGCATAAAAACAAGTGGAGATGTTCCAAAACAATAATAAGAGAGGTGGGGGTTGTATTGGGTCGAGACAGGGTGTGGCTCCTACCACAGGGCTTGTTACCTTTGCTCTTAGACACACCTCTAATTTGCAGCTAGGAGGAATGTAACGGTGATTAAGATGAAATCACATGGCAGAGACAATGCAATTAAATGTGCCATAAGTGTATAAAATGCAGTCTGTCTCTATCATCACATTAAAAAAGAAACGCTGATGGAAGAGGAATGTGTTATTATTGTCAAAAACCTTCCTCCTGTAATGCACAACAAGTATGTTTCATCGAGTCTGAGCCATGATTTCTAGAAAACTGTCTTTATGGCACATAGTTGACATAGTTATTGTAGTTTTAAACTCCTTGTAAACAGCAGAGGATATTATTTTGGTGTTATATGTGTGTGTTTGTGTGTGGACTGCAGGCTATGGACAGGATTGTGTGCTGATCATGTTATGCTCACGTGGCTGGTTGTGATTCCATCCCCAGACTTTAATCTAAGTTTGTGTTTGTAGTCTTTGAGGTGTGGATTAGTAGGAGTGTCAGGTCAGACCCAGGCTAGGGCCCAGGAGGTCAGCCTGGAGAGAGGCCCGTACGCAGGCTCCAGTGCTGCTGAATGGGCCGATAATGGCCTGGATCAGAAGGAATGTGTTCATGGAGCCTTGCTACTGACAGCCGGCCCCTGGGGACATGAATTACTCTGACTGATACAAAAAGAAGATGACAAAAACACTGCCTCAAGCACTGTCTCCCTGGACTCCTTGTCTCCAACGCAGCTAAATGAATCAAATTGCCTCCAATTAAAGATTTAACCATACTTCTTTCCCCTCGGCTGTTCCATTTTTTTTTTCTTTCCCTCTGGTTTCATGATACAAAAACGTTTCACAGCATCATGATAGTAAAAAAACAGAGGCGAACTTTGTAATGTGTACACAAGTATTATTAGAGTGTGGTATGCAGCTGTTTTATATCTGATTTTTGTGTAAAGAAGTGGTTATTAATTTGGATAATTATTTGAGCTATAGAAATAAATTCTTTCCTGTGTTTGTGAAAGGCAGACTTGTTCTGCAATAAACAGACAATCCGATGATTTAAATATAAGCTTATGATCTTCAAGTAGTTTGGTTTTGGGTTTAGAGATTTTAGATTTCTACATACATAATGTATCTAGAAAGTTAACTTTCCCCCAAACCACGCCTCTCTTAAGTGCCCTTAACTCCTAAAACTGTCACTCATCCAGAGTTTGAACACTTTGGAAATTTTAACCACGTCGCAATGTCTGCAATGCCTTGATCCTCAAGAGCCATGTCAGTCAGGGTTCACTGTTGCCTCACTGTTGAACCATTTTATTTAGTCTACTTTCCTTCCTCTTTGAAATGCTCGTGTTGAAATTGTTCAGAAAGACAGATTAGTTCGACACTCTGTTATGCATGAATTAGCCACAATTTATATGTTTGTACCATACCCAAATGCAACCATGAAATCAGTAAATAACTATAAGTACACATTCTGCTTGTTATTTTTATAGTCTGAAAAGAGACCTGATCTCATGCATGCCAGAAATATTTGAAATAATAATATGAAATAAACATTTTAAATGACATAATTATTGAGTTGCAAATGGTAAAAAAAAAAATTGCCATTGGTGATCATGTCAAAACATGACTATAACTACTGTATTTATATCAATTACATGTCACATTAAACTGAACCAGTTTGTATTATCATTGGCATTTTATGGTTTTATCCTTTATTATATCGAGTGTATAACTTTCTACACTTGCTAAAGATTCAGTGCATGGACTAGCAAGCCTGGCAGTCTAATGTTACTGTATTCTCAAAAGAGCACATTAACACAGTTGATCAATTAGGGAGCCTGAGAGCTGAGATCACCTTCAAATAAACTACAAATTAATTAGGCCCATATTTCATCACCACAAATTTGCTCTGGGACTCAGCACGTCCTCTTTCAAACCCGGTGGCCCTAACCAAATTAAAGAGATGCTTTGTGTGGCTTGATATACAGCTTCCATCACAGGTTAATGCCTAAATGACACTGTTGACTATTTAACACCAGTATCTCTATTGTGACTGCAGCGTCGCCTTCAGTTCCCAGTGGCACATGTTGGCAATAAGATGGTATGCTATATTTCAATTAACAGATTTATTGTGGATTAGAAGCCTGCTTTGAATGCTATTAGTCACAGACATGAAGTCATTGCACTAATGGGGTTTAAGCACTAGTAATCGACTGCTGCACAGAGCTAGTTTGTCAAGGATCTTGATGTTGTCTCTTTGTGGTTTCTGGAGTTTGACCTAAAGAGGTTTACACAGGAAGAGGACATAATTGGGGAAATCCAACTTAATTGTTTATAATGTTTTTTATACTGCATTTCTAAGTGCAACGGTTTGTATATTCTAGCTCTCTGCCATGTTTAATGTGAGTTGCTCACCCACTTTGTCTAAAGCGTCAGTAGGAAGCTGGGCTGGCGTGACCACTGCATTATTACCCAGAGGTCTCCAGGGGTGCATGGGCCTGGACCTTCACAGGGAGAGGGGCAGGCCAGGGGACAGGCCTGTGTGAACAGCTGTGCCCTGTTTTAGATCCGCGTACTCAGTTACCTCTTACTCTTTGAAGAAGTCTTTCCTTACACACTTTCACACATGCAGCACACATTAGAGGAGTAGGGCTCAGACATGACTGTAGTATGAAAAGTTCAAATGCCTAAACTTTGATTTCTCAATTATAAAAGAGCCAGATGGTTTTGGTGGCTTTTTAAATTGCTCTTTTAAAATGATGAATCTTCAAAGGTTCTTCAAATGGAGCTTTATAGAATCATTATTGTCTGAAGAACTTCTTGAAAATTTAGCTTGTCACTGCTACAGGAACCAATTGTGAGTCCATATAGCTAGTAATTGTCCAATTTAAAACCATAAAGTTCTTTGTAGAACCACAAATTGTTCTATGTATAAGCAATAGTGGTTTTCACTGCACTGTAACACTGGAGCACATGGCCATCATGTGGTACAAAAGATTGTACATTCATACTGAGCTGCCACAGCAACATTTCAGAGAGATAGACTCAATCCTATTTTAAGCAATGGTTGGCTTGACAGCTCTGTGTTAACTGTGTGACAGTGGAATTCAAATGCATGACAGAAATCACTTAAAAGACATCAGCTCTGTCTGATAAACACAAAATGTTTCAGTGTAGGAGCTTCTGCAAGCCCCTGGCGATGATGTAAAAGTTAATATAACGCATATTAATTAGGCTGTGTTGGGAATCTTTTCCTTTTTCCACTCTTGCATATTAACATTTAACATGATTAAATAATGATTTAGCACAGTGTTTACTTTTAAACACATGTTGTAGATGCTGTACCTACAGAACTTTAAGATGCATCAACATTAGAGTTATGCTGTGTGTCCGTAGAAGTGATCCGATGAGTCGCAGTGAAAAACAACATAACAAACCACTACTACATAGCTTATAAAAGAAGAGATTAGGTAGCACCAATCATCATTAGGTATCAGCAAAGAATCATAAAACTGAATTGAAAGCAAAGTTGTTGTGGTCAAAACTAGCTGTTTATATGAATCACCCATTGAAGAGTGCACCAGTTAGGGAAGTTACATCATTCAGGTTCAGAACATGAGAACATGAGAAATGCGTTCCCCAAATCCTGCCAATGAGCATCATTTATTTTGAACATACTTTATTGACACTTTCTATCAGGACAATGAGCTGTGACATGCCTAACAGCATCTCTAAACCATACAGTATAGAGAGCATCTTTAACAACAGATGGATATATTAACAATTAATGTCTGAGTCTTTGCTGATAACAGCTTCAAATGTCTTCCTTTGGATCAGAGTTTTTCAACGTTGAATGTACATAATGGACCTCTGTGTCTATCAGAGTAAATATACAGTATATCTATACACATGTATACAAATATATTTAGTCAAACAGCATTGATGTATTACAGATTGTCATAAATCATTTTGGCTATTCTTTAACACTAAAAGTTGTTTTTTTTTAAATGATGAGTGACCATAACGCTACGTGATTTATATTATTCATTACACACAAGTCACCAGTAAAATAACTTTGCTTTGTTAGATTACAAAAATGAATAATATATTAAAAATAGCCATTTGTGCAAAGTACAGCACCACATACTGTCAGAGTTAAAAGAAAAAATGTAGTTTGCATTTTAATTTGCATGCCATCATATATTCTTTTGCACCAGCTTCTAAATTTACAAAATGGATGTTCTCCTATACCAAATCTCCATTTTTGGATTCTTAAAAAGCAATAAAACTTGTCTTAATTACCTCATCATATACTCCTACCCCAGTCCTGCATGATATCCTGTTGATTTACACCTATGGATAATCGCTCCTCTTTTACCTGCTGTGTTTCCAAGAGATACGTGGTAGAAAAAGTCTGTGCCAAGATATGATAATGCATGAGAAAAGGTTGGGAATATGTGTGAGCAAAGGTTTGCGTTGGTTCTGTTTTGACAACTTTGCTTTTGAGAGTAACTTTGTCAGCTTTTTTGTCAAGTTATTACAGATATTCGCACAGGTTCTATAGTTAACTCACTGTAACAGTGACCGAGTCAAGACCCTCTTACAGGGTCACTGGATCGTCTGTATGTAACTTATGCTGCACCAGATTCAAAGCATCTAATATGTCTGCATGCTCCTGATGCTTTCAGACATTCGTCTCACGTGAATCAGTTCCAGCAGCAGAGCAGACAGGCTCGGTGACTTATGAGCAAGCTGGATTTTCCTTTGACTTAATTGAAAATTGCATGACACTGATTTAAATGAAGCGGTACTCTATAATAACAGTTTTCTTTTCCTTGTCTGACATGTGATTGAGTTACAAAGGGGAATGCATTTGCAACAGGTGCCTCTAACACAGTGCAGGCATGAGGGCCTCCATGTCCACCCTCAGTAACCTCCCTCTGCCCCAAAGCCCTAAGGCTGCCAGGGAAACCTGATTCCAGTTCAGACACTGGTACACTCTGCTGCTACAGAGTCTCCACTGGTGCAACCCTGAGAGCTTCAGAGATGTCCTGGGCACATTATAAATGTGTATTAGTGTGTTTTAAAATATCACTGATTCACATTTTATAGTACGAAGCGTGCCGGTAGTATTTCAAATCCTGAAACAAACAATACACTGTTTTTATTTTTAATATTTAAAGTTTCAAATATGTCGTGTCATTCTAAAATAACCTCAAAGAATTTAGAGAATTATGCGTATGAAACAGATATGTCATATGAGTGACGTTAGTAAAGTGTCTTGTGTAGGTGGAACAATATTTTTGGCACATCACCAACAATTAAATACTTTTACATTTCATTCATGAGTACTTACAAATTTAATATTGGGCGTGACTTTTTTTCACCAAGGGGCAAGGCCTCAAGGCTTTTTAGCCAATCAGCAGCGCTTACTCTTGAACTTCTGCTTCTTGGATCATGTTAATGTTGCCTCTCAGAGCCTGGATATTTTAACTCTTACAAGGCCAAATTCAAAAGTGCAGTCCTTTAGTAATACTCAAATCAGCCTTGTGGCTGTATGGATAACATATAGTTGTGATGATACTAATATAGCAATGAGCACATGTGTGCCTATGATAGTAAGTCACTGGCAAGAAAAGAAACAGGAGTTCCCTGTTATTTACTGTTTGCCCTGACAGGACAAGAAACATGAGATAAGGTGGAGACAGACTTGTAGAAACGTCAGTGAGCAAGAATTCACCTGTTGTGTCTCCAGCCAACATGAAGACCGCCGTCTCTAAAGTGTGAAAGGTCACATTTGTAATTTCTTTGTTTTTTCAACTCAAGCTGCTCGATTTTTCTACTGTACTCTGATGTCGTCTTATACTGTAATACTTTTTCTACATTCTACTACTTTCGTGCTTCATGGCAGTGATCTTTACAGATTATTACAAAAGTTGTCGATTAAGAATTTAATTAGTTTTCAAGTCTAACTGTAAGTTAAACTGAGCTGCATTACGTCTGAAACATTTTTAACAGTTTTGTTTTTCTTTGTAATGTATTGATGAGCTATCCTGGTTGGTCAATCGATCAAACCATCTTTGCAGATCTGTCTCTGTATATTGGTCAACCATTATGTATAAGAAATTACTGTACTGTGTTTTGTTTAGGAGTTTTGTCCACCAAATAGAAATGAGAAGTTTATATTTCAACTGTAAAATATCCCGCTTGACACACATATGTATCAAATTCCTTTATAGAAACAAATGTAAGTGATCTATGGTAGATGAAAATGATAATGGTGATGAGCAAGAAAGTGTCTTAGTGTCTCTGACGCATGAGATGACTCCAGTGTCGAGAGTATCCTTCTAGTGGAAACAAACATGGTACAGTGCTCTATAGCTTACACTACATGCTAGACAATTGGTTCACCATAAACGCATCCTGACTTTCTGTGCACGGGTGCTCTTTTTATTTTTTTAACCCAGCCCCTCAGTCTGTCAGTGAGTGTTCACCAGTGTCAGTCAAACTGTATTTTACACCCCCATCCCACCTCCTGAATAAGGCGAGCAGCCCAGCTCACCAGTAGGAGTCTCTCGTGCAGTGACACGCATGTGAACCTGTGTTAGCTTCCCAGAGGCAAAGTGGTTATAGTTGTAGTCACTAACGGGAATCAAACCCAAACTCTGTTGTTGGGTGAGAATTTGGTGCTTTTGTCACACACATTCACGTTTTACAGACATGATATGTTGACACAAATCTTTGTGGGTTTTTTACATGTATATTTGACTCAAGGTTCGAGTTGTGAATTTAATTTTCAGGCTCATTTGTCATGTGCTTTAACAGCTTTTGATGATTTTACACAAATTAAAATCACTTTATTGTTCTGATTCCACATTTGAAAGTGACTGTAGATGTACACGTAGCACTATTTTCATTGCCTCCTTAGTATTGTAGTGGTGATGGTACTACAATATTGCATTTTGTGGGTTTAGAGTTGTGTCCATTGCAAATAGCTCCAGTACTGGTAACTTTTTAATGCTGGCACAAGTGTTTTATTCTTGGGGAAGTCATTCACTAAAGTCAGTGTGTCTGTAATGTAATGTCAGTGTAGTTTTTTTCTTTGTTTTTAAAGTAGGGGGTGGACTAATGACTGACAGGATGTTGTTATTTTTCATGTCTTGTTTGGTTTGTTCTCCTTTTTACCTTTTTTCACCATCCTCCTAAAGATTTATATATTCAATTTTGTGACCTTATCATGCAATTTCCAATTAATGTCTGTCTCTCAGCGTCTCCATAACAGAATAAAATGAACTCTGAGTTTTTTCTACAGAAGAAATAATAAAATAAAAAACACACACACACACACAAACACTGCATGAAAGTTCCCCGGTCGCTGTTTTTTCTCCTTTTTTTCTGCTCTTAACAATCACATCCTACCGGCAGCGTACATGTAAATAAGTTTGAGTAACTTTAACTTAAAAATTAGAGGTGGGTGTTTCGCCTTTAAGAGTTAAGAAACTTGAAACCTTGTTTGCGCACAATCAGTGCGGCTCAGAGCCGCCAAAGTGTCTAGACTAGCACATGATGGTAGTCAGCCAATGGCTCCACCGCTCTCCTCGGGGGCCCCGTGTGTGTGTGTGTGTGTATGTATGTGTGTGTGTGTGAGTGTGAGTGTGTGTGTGTGTGTGTGTGTGTGTGAGGAAGAGAGGAGGGGAGGGGGGGTGAGAGAAAAAAGAGAGAGAAACGGAGAAAGAAAGGGATCTGGGGCTGCAGTTTGGTTTAGATCTGAGTAAGAGAAGCAGGAGCGCGTTAACGCAGCCCCGGATTGATCCTCATGTAATTTCAGCTCGCGTGGATATTTTGTTGGGATTGTAAAAGAGAAAAAGAAGAAGAAGTGCATGACATCTCAAGAAGACGACAAGGATCCTGACTTCTAGTGCATTTTCTTGGGATTAAATCGCCTCGAAAGTACCTCATGCTCTACGTGCCGGTGTAGAAAGTAGATTTGAGGTTGTTAAAAGTCCGAAACTGTTCAGTTGCTCTGCGAGTTGCCGTCTTGGGTTTAAAAGGCTGCTGGCTTTGGATTATGTTACCAAGTATATTATGTTATGTTAGTATGTATTCTACTTTTTTTATTAGCTCGTAACAAACATATAAACAGCAGATTCCGCAGCGATCCTGGATAATAAGACACTTCATTATTATTTACAGTATAATCGGCTTAATGAATGCATTTTGATCGGAATGCTGCAGTGCATTTATTGCGCGATTTTGTTGTTGTAGATGCAACAAAAATCGCCTTTACTCTAATGTTGCGGTTTTGCCTCCAATGCTCGTCAGTTGGCTGTGCATGCATTGCACGGCATTTCACAGACATTAATGTTTTGCAACGACCGGAGAAGTATCTGTAATATTCGGATATCCGTACAAGAATAATAATAATAATAATAAAAAAAAACCCACATATAGATTTTCAAGTTGTCGTATGTTCAGGACGAAACGCTCAGGTCTTGTGCGGCGACTCTGGAGAAGCCGTTTGATCCCAGATACAGAAGGGGAAGATGGAAATGGCAAAACTAGTGAGGGCTGTAGGGACGATCTGTTCGGAAACAACCCAGAGAAAATTCCCAAAACGGAGCTCAGACCGATGACCCCTAGCGGGTCTCTTGTAGGGGACATAGGGGGTGTGTGCACCCGGAGCCCCGTGGAGAGCAGCGGCTTGGGGGTCACGTCGGACCAAGATGGGGGTGCGGTGTGCGTCCAGGAGCAGGGGAGCCCCCGCTCTATACAGGACAGAGAATGCAGGACAGTGACGTGCTGCTTATTTAAAGACCGGGACCACTCCGAGCTTAGGGGTCCAGAGACGGCTCAGGGTACCAGGGATCCAGGGTCGTGTCACTTCGTGCTGAGGAACCTTGGGCCGCGGGATAGCGGCTCTCCTGAGGCGCAGGAGGCGATGCCACGCACGGTGTTGGAGCAAGAACTGAAAACGGCCACATACTCTCTTTTGAAAAGGCTAAAGGAAAAGGCGCTGGATACCTTATTAGAGGCAGTGGAGTCCAGAGGAGGGATGCCGAGCGACTGTGTTATGATTTCCCGGACAGAGCTGAGGTTGGGCGGCCATGTGGCATCCCCACAGCTGCTTGTGTGTAAACTGTACCGCTGGTCCGACCTCCAGCACCCTGCCCAGCTCAAACCGCTCTGTGAGTGTAAGAGCTTTGGGGAACTGGACAGTCCAACAGTATGCTGCAACCCCTATCACTACAGCCGGCTCTGTGGGCCAGGTAAGGGCATCTGCCAAGGCACAGAAAAGATCTGTATGTACTGTACAGGCCTGGTTAAAGTCACCAAGTTAGATAAGACATAAGATGTTTGTTTTCCAGCATAGGGTTCCTCTTACTTTCTTGCCTTGAACCACATTTTTTAGCTTACCTTCTTAACATGCCCATTTTCTATAGACCTACAAGGCAATCCTACAGATACACCTGACATTTCAAATTTCACCACATGATTTAAAAGACTGAGACGTGTCCTATTGATAGTTGCATGGCAGAAAATAACTTTTCAGGGTTGTAAAAGGACCTTGTTCAGAAAATCTTTCCCTATCACCCTGTTTTATTTGTCTGGTATTGTTTGGCTTACTACTTCCAGAGAGATCAAGAAACACTGGCCGTTTGATTAAATAGTTAATGATTACTGAAGTCATGCTCATGACAAGGTGAACAATAATAAAATCACTCTGAGAAGAGGACATGAGCTGAGGTAGATCTGACGAAACATAAGTGTGAACTAGTCTGTTTTTTGACAGTTTGGGCATATTGAGAGTCACTTTAATATGTTTGTCACTTTTGAAGATTTTAGTTGCCTGAAAGTTGTATTTTGATTGGTTAAAGCTACAAAAGAGCATCGCTTACACTGGCCTACAAAGTCTGGGCCTTTCAGTAAGTGTTTGTTTGGACTGCTGCTGTTCTCACAGCTCCTTTAGGTTTAAGTCTTTCATGAATTCCCTAATTACACACCAAACACAACATCTAATGTGTCTGTTCCTTCAGTGTTAATGTCAATAAAAAGCTATGTTCAGTTCTTACCTCTGTTTCTTGCAGGGTCATTGCCAGGTAGGCCAAATACATCAACAGTGTATGATTGTATACACTCACTCAGAGGTTTGAACCTGGTGCTATAGGTCAGTTTAGTTGGTGTTGTGGTAGAGGATTGAGCTTTATTTTCAAAATCAATGAGATATCTATGGCAGAACCTCCCGGACCTGTATTAAACAGATTAAATCGTGGCAGGGGACAGGCCTGTGATTTGGCAAACCTTAAACGTTGGGCCACTCGACCCCGCTGACCCGATGACAAGGCGTGGTATCATGTGTAAAGATGCGAGCGGCAGTATTTCTGTCTTCTCACTGGCACTGAAGGTGGATTTTCCATAACATCCATGTTTACTAGAGCCAGCTGGCTGTGGCAAGCATTTAAAAGTCATAAGTCTAACAATATCAGAATTCATGGCGTGCAAATGTGGGAAACTGATGTTGATTTGCATCTCACGCCCACTATGCTGTCCTATTCGATAAGACCTGATACATGCAACTGCATGTTTACTGGTAAATGTTTACTGTGTTCATTTGTTGGACCGTGTTAGAGAGAGAGAGTTGGAAATTTGCTCTCCCTGCTGAAGTGGATGTCAGGCTATTCGTCGAACTTTTTTCCCCTATAACTAACAAGATAAATTGTAAGAAGAGGGAGAGGGGCACATACCCCATATTGGGACTAAGGCTCGTAGTAGACATAGCTCACATGCGCTCATGCGTGGCCCGATAGAGCTGGTATTTCTTTCATGCTATTCAAGAAGGGGGGGGGGCACTTTGATTCAAGACCTTAATCACTGCTTTTTACATTGTTTGCAAATGGGGAAGTAAGAAATAGAGAATCATATGAGAACAACATTCAATACATGAAATAGATTTTAATTAAACAAACATTTTAATCCTTTAAAACACAACTCAAAACATGCCTTAAAACAGTTGTGTTAAAACATGTTTCAACCACAGTTCAATCTATCTAGAATTATTGGAAATAAACTGGTTTTGGATTTGTGTGAGAGTTTTTAAAGAACACATCAGTATATAATGTGTGGCAGAGAGCTTAGATTGAAGTGGACAAAAACTTTTTCCTTTTATTTTACTAGGCATTATACTTTTCGAATGAGATCAGTTTCAAGTTGCGCTTTAAAAGCCCTTTTGTCCTAAGGAGGTCCCCTCATGCTATTTAGGTGAAGGAGTGGTGATAATATACAGTTTGCATACTACTGGCGCCAGACTGACTAGCTGTGTATCTGAGTGACTGAGTTCAGATCCCAGCAATTACTGCCGCCACTCTTAAAGGACCCGCTGCTATTATGCTTTTCTCCTTCCCCTTTTCCCTGTAGGCGAGGTCACAGTGTGCTCACAAAGTTTTCTTTCCTTTGTGCTTTTCCTTCTTGTGCAAGTTATTTCTCCACTTTTTATTGTATAAAATCAAGGTCTCTGGATAAAGCAAAGTTAAGAAGCACAGATTTACTCTGATTTATTAAACTACCAATCAAAAGAAAGTTATGGTCTCTGTGGTTGCTGTAACAACTGTTTCTGTAAAATAACACAACATTTAATAACAGAAGCAAACATGCAGTTTTCTGTCGGCTTTATTAGCTTTTTAATTAGCTTTTGAACTAAAAGATTAAATTGTGCAGCGCAGGCACAAAGCCGTGAGAGTTTACATGTTGTCTGGTGCCTACCAAACTGGTAGTATTCCAACAGTTGATTTATATGTTGAAGCTTTTATGATGGCTTGTGTTGGCGCGTTTCTTTTGCTTTTATTAAAAGACTCGTGACTCAATCTTAATGCCAAATATGATGTTGTAAACAATGTTTGGTTACTCTTGAGTTTCTATGGAACATTAAAAAGAAGGAGAGCTTTAGATGCGCAAAGAGTGCAGACTATAGGAGTGCTACAAGGTGATTTCAGTCTCTTTACACCACAGGCTTTTATTTTGTTAATGCAGTTATTTTCATATAGTATATTAGTCAATGTATCTAAACATTGCTTCATAAATGTCAGAGAGATTATGTTAGACCCCAAAAAACATTGTTATGTTTGGTGACTTCATAGCAGTAACAGAGTTTTAACTTTCTTTCTTTCTTTCTTTCTTTCTTTCTTTCTTTCTTTCTTTCTTTCTGTCTTCTTCTTTCTTTCTTTCTTTCTTTCTTTCTTTCTTTCTTTCTTTCTTTCTTCATCAGGTTATTGACATTACTGTTTTGTGTTACAGAGTCACCCCCACCTCCTTATTCGAGGCTTTCCCCTAATGAAGAACACAAGCCACTGGGTAAGTGACATGAACACTGTGGCACCTGAACCATGCTTTGTACCTATTGGTGCCTATCTGAATTCTGATATATAATATTTGACCCCCTGTTTTAGTGACTTATAACCAGATTCATGTAAAACCAGAAGCACTAGGTTTCTTATCTTTTTTATATTTATAAAATATAAAATATATATTGATATTGCATGTAATTGGATGTTTAGAGGCTGTAAATTGCAAAGGGCATGGTCTGTCTTTTGTTTATGCTCTGGTTTCACTGGAAGAAACAGGAATACAGCAATGTGGAGAATTTTAATGGCTGTAATTGGGCACAGTTACTGGCAAACTATATGATAGCTTTGAGATGAGACCTAGGCCAGCATGTGGCATAATGTCAGCGTGCCAACCAGACAGAGCCAGTGTGGGTAACATGGTGTGGGTAGTATGTACTGTGGGCTGCTGGGACTCTGGAGCCTGGCTGCTAGCTGGGGCTGCAAGCCTGAGTACAGCTGAGGTTTCTGGCGGCATTTAAGAGATGTCATCAGGTAAAGCCTGTTAGTAGAGTTGCCAGGTTATCCACAATGGGATGAAGCACAACATGGTGTTAATTGTTTTGAATTTGATACGAAATATGAATCATTTTCTCGGGTTGATGAATAGTAAAAGAAGCTGTTGTCACAGTCGACTGAAGTGCTAATTTCTGTTTTATTCCCCACAGATCTGTCAGACTCCACATTGTCTTACACTGAAACTGAGGCAGCCAGCTCACTAAACATCACACCAGGGGAATTCTCAGGTGGGTGTGCCCCTTCAAATGTCTGTCAGTCTTCAAATAACGAGTTTATATCTGAAATGATTTTATCATCCTAAACCTTAAAGGAAGATCTCAGTTTCTCAGAGCACTTTAATATTCATTTGTTTTTCTGTTGCACTGTATATGTTGTAAGAGTCGGGGGCATTTATGATTTTTGTTGACGCAGTTAACACACTGTGTAGTTTTGGATGATCAAATGCTCGCTGCAGCAGAAGTGTGGTTTGAGTATGGGTTCTAATCATTTAAAAACACATATCAGACACTCAGTATCAACTTAAATCCTTTTCTGACTTGGTTACATTCATGAGCAGCTGTTTGAAGTAGTCGTGCTTATACAGTGACTGTATTACTATAGAAACATAACATGAAAAAGGGCTTCCACTTAATGCGTCATGTGCAAATATTACATAGAAGACTGTTTGATTTAAGTTCATAATCTTGATGATGGATGTATCCACGTGGTAAAGATCACTTATACATGGCTTAAAGGCTTCTGCTTCTTCCCTGAAGTTTGCTTAAAATTGATATTTTTAATAATAAAGCACACGAGGCAGATCGTCTTGTTGTTAGTTTGCTGGATTTCTGATGGGCTTGAATGCTGTTGTCTGCCCATTGTTGCCTTTGTCCTTGTTTAAATAGTTGCATGTTTGTGCATGTGGCTTTAAATCAGAACAATGCAATCTATGAATCGCCATATTATCATGGAAATAAATCACAGAGCTTTCACGGCTCTGTTCAGTATTCTGCACTGTCCTGATTTTCTGGTTTTGAAATGGTTAAATTAAGTCGAGGGGGGGGGCAGGGAGGTATAATTCTTTCAGAGTGTACTTTACCAACAGTTCAGTGCTCTGCTCTGCATAGCTATTGAGTGTATCTGGATGAATACGCAAACTTATGAAGGTAATTTCATTTTGATGTTGCACTTTATTCCGTCTCATTAAGGGCCATTATGAACAGTCCGAGCTTTAAAGATAAAGGTTTCATTGTGAGCGATGCAGAGGTTCAGCGGGGCGTGTGCGTTGGCCACAGTGCCGGCCTCCCCTCCTCTGTTTTTCTTTCAGAAATATTTGAGTGGGATCAAACTGTAATAAGATCCAAGCTCGCTCAGAAACACACACAAGCACACATAGTTGTGCATATGCATGTGCACAGACACTCACACGAACAACTCTATCTAGCCTGGCTGTAAGTGGGCTGCAGGGAGGGGTGGGTTCAGGGAAATGGAGTTGCTCCTGTGAATGGGGCCACACCAAAGGAAGCAAGTAGAAACAGTCCTGTCCTCTGATTTGAAATGAAACACTCCTTTCTCATGGCATAGAGTAAGCATGCCTCCCCCCTTCATACTAGAGCCACAGCCAGCGTGCACAGTATCATGTGGACGGGGGAGTCAGGGCCCTCATTTTGGGGCTTGCAGGGAACAGCATTTCCTGTTAAAGAGTCTGCCATGGCTCAGAGGCCTGGAGACTGAGCAGTTGACATGGCTACCTGGCAGTGAAGTATTCAGTCAGCAAGGGCCCCCTCCTCCCTAGTACACATGCTGTCACCACCTCAGCATGGCCCGGCGACACTCCCTGAGTCAACAAATGAGGGGCTTGTCAGAGCGCGCACCACAATTCCTCAGAGACTGTGGTGAGGAGGGAGGATCTAGACATGCTAGGCTTTGGTTTCTTCCAACTGTGTTGCTGCTTGTACAGGCCGGGCCAGATCACTCTGCATTGGCTGTGTCACACTCAGCTACTTGGACTCGAGAAAGAGAATGACCAGTACTCTACAGGGTGGTAGTTTTCCGTGCTGTGAGCTAATTTGTGTTGCCAGTTTGTCTCTGATCATGTTGCATTTGGAATGTATGATGGTTCTTTGGTTTTAGATACAACATTGCGTCCATGTTTGGTGAAACAGACCATTAGCATCTTGTCAATGATACAGTCTTTGCCCTAGATAGTCAGAGCTTATTCCATCATAAGACCAAGCGCCTCAAGGCCTCCTACTTAGTTTTGCTTTAACATACAGGCCTGTAATCCATATTATCAAGTTATCCTGTGTTGAACACGTTGCTGACCTGAGGATGACTTTGCCTGTGAATCCCCCTGCAGCTCGGGTAGAGAGAGTGTCTGCGTGTAACCGGAGTTGTATGGGATCCAGACTCCACCCCTCATGCAGGAACAAGTAAACCTCTTAAAAGCAAGTCTGGGGGGCACTGAGTGGATGGGTGGGGTGTAGTCAAGTAATCAACTAGAGTTTGCAGCCCAGGGCTACAGAAATACCCACTGAGCATTCTTCTGCATCACACAATGGCGGAGAAACAGATCGGAACTGGTTGGTTTGGTAGATAAGCTTGTCGTCCCACATCGACCACTTCAGAATATATTCAGAGAATGTGAAAAGTAGTCTGCTTCTGCTTTAGATTATTTATTGCCATATTAATATGGGACATGTCTTTAAACCAATACACTCTGTGTTGTTAAGTTAATGTTAGACTTACATTTAAGTGCACATACTTTTCTCTCCACCCTCTTGCTGTTGTTAAACATGCTAAAATATTCTTACTCATGCATTCTTAAAAAGCTTCCCCGTGTGCACGTTCTTGTATTAATATCTTAGGGTGATACTTATAGCTTCAGTTACTTGGACATTTAGACCATTCACAGCATTTTAGACAATTCACAGCATTTTCTTTATACATAGCTGTGTCACATTGGCTGTGTGATGTCTTTATATCATGAGCAGACCCAGCTTTCCAGTCATAGTATACCTTAGTACTGTGAGTGTGAGGGAATGTGCCTTTGCTGGTGTTACCCTCCCAGTCTGTCCGCACACCTGTTTCCTCACTCCCTGGGCCCCGTCGTGTGGACATTAGAGTGAAGCCCTTTGAAGCAGGTCTCATTGCTTCCTGTATGACTGTCTGAGGGGGTGTTTTCCCCCCTACACATCGACTTTATTATGTCAGTCACATTGTCTATTATGTCACTCACATTGTCTCTGACATTGGGGGCTCTTTATGTTTCGTCACTTCTTCATTATAATGCTGCTCTGGCCAGCTCCTCACATCGAGGAGGCATGCCAAGATGTTTTTGCGCTGCTACTTTAAGTACCTTAAGGATTTCAGTCAGTACTGTGTCACTGTGTGTGGTGATACTAACAATATTTATGTACAATGAATGATGCAGGCCTCCCCCCCTGAGCCTGATTTAGACTGTTGTAAGATTATGGCTCCAGTCTGCCTACATTCTTCAGTCATCAGAGGTTGTGTCCTCAATCAGCCCAGTGGAATTTGTCAGCATAACACTGTGTGTACACGCTCATGCTGGTGTGAGTTGAGATCACCCATGTGAATGGAGGGGCTCCCTCATATTTGCTGGGTCAGGTGACCAGAGGACATGCAGAGTGACCTGAGCCACTATCTGTTTTTTTTTTTATTATTATTTTCCTCTTTTTCTTCCCCTTCCTGAGAGTGTAGGAAAGTTGGACTGGAGGAGCGGAAAGATTGAAAGTTGTTAGACATGGATTACACAGAGTGCTGTTGCACTTCCTGAAGGGAAGAGGGCATCAGCAGGTAGTCAGGGTTCCCACATGGTAATCATACAGCGCTCTGCTCCGTCTGCCTGCATGTCTCTGGAGGAAAGGCCAGCGCTGTCTCTTTGGATGTCTCGTCTGCAGACAGGCACTGTGTCAGGTCCACTTTGGTATTGACTGTTTCTTCCAGGCAGAACAAGGCAGTTAATAGATAGATGGGAAGGACCTCATGTGAGGCACACAACGGATTGCAAAAGGAAATTATAGTTTGCAGCACACAGGTGTTGGGACAAGGGATGCTGATTTCACTATTAATAGCAGTTTAAAGCATCATGGTTATGTAACCGTAAAGTCTCAGCTACACAGTGTTTCTGCCACAATCAATGAAGTAGCAGTGAGTCTTCTAAACTTAAAGGAAATGCTCATGTGACTGTATACATCCATAGTGTTGTGAAATGTGAAATAAATAGTGCGTTATGATCGTGAAACTGGGGATTTTTTCCACGAGACTATCATCCAAATCTATAATCATCGCCGCCTTAGCTGGAACCATGAAGAAGCGCATCTGTAAAGCTTTTGTTTTTCTTCCTCAGTATCCTCATATAAGTCTAGATGCATACTGATATACATTCACATGCAAGAGCAAAGCAAATTAAATTGTGCAGTCAATACTAATCAGAGCTCGCCTGTCTGTGTCAGAAAGAGGCCAGCACTAAGCATCAAACCATTCCCTCTGTCTGTGTTAGAGACAGTGGAAATGCATGGAATAATTAGACAGTCTAATCAAGGCATGTGATGCTTCCCTTGATTAAAGTAGATTAGACTGACTGGACCCATACTTGTTGATCTGTCTTTGAAGGCATGTGATTCCACTTCTGCTAGGAACTAATTAAATAGCATAACTACTGTACACATCTGAAAAGATTTGAGATAGATTGCACCTCTAATTTGCTCTGAACTGTCTTGTTCTGTTTTTTCCATATTAGATCATCTATTCAGTTCATTGCAGTGGCCTTGGTATTTTATAGATGGCTCTTTAAAGTTGTGCTCTGTTTTTTTTCTTTGGTCGTGTTGAGTGACATAACGTAGGTGACATCATTTACTGCACACCCAAATCCACGGCCAAATAGCTCTGGAACCATCATATTCAATTTAATACAGATAAATGTCATCCTGCCCCTGGATTACTTTATGATGTACTGTGTTGACTGTATTTATTTCTGGCTGTGGAGACATCTAACTGTCTTGATGTAGCAACAATGCACTGACTCTGCAGTGCTCAGACAGAGGTATGGTCTGATGGAGTGACGACTGCATCAGCATGTTAGCGATGTCCCCCTCCCCACCTCGAGGCATGATCCCCCCCTGCTCCGTCCCACAGACCCCAGAGTGATGCAGCCCGGGCTCGTCTCCCCCTGCAGCCTGGCACATGGCCTCAGGTTTCCACCGCAGCCCTGAGCCTTCCCAGCGCCTGGCCGCCCACACTCCCTCAGGAGCCCCAATGCTCCAGGATACGGGATGTGGAAATAATGTGACTCGAGTGCTTCCACCCTGCCTCCCGAAATCAGGTTTTGCGGATTGTTTATTTGAGGGGAAGGAGGCCTCAGACAAACATCCTGTTTTAAAAAGCTGCCTGGGTTTTGTAGCAGTGCAGGGCGGTGAATTGCCCCTTTGACAGTGGGGGGAGACTGAGGAATGTTGAAGAGAAGGCCAGCATCTCGGGGGACGTGAGGGGGCTCTCCTCATCCGTTTGTCATGTCCAGTTTGCAGAGTCCATTTTAAGCTGGGGGCGGAGGGTTGTAGCTATACATCCTGGAGTGTCTTGTGCTCTATTCTCTCTGTAGTGGTGTAGGGCCTGTACCCACAGTCCTCGTCTCAAGTATCCGTTCCTGTCCTGGGAGGCTGGCTTCCGTTTCCCCTTACGTAACACACATACACATAGAAAAAGAGCCATTGATAAGAGCGATAAGGCCATTTTTCATTTTCCCTTTCTCAGCATTGTTCGACTTTGGTGCGCCAGAAATGCACTTTCAACTTTTTATCCCAGGGGTTATGACATCGAGGATCCTCAGTAGAGTGCTCTGCAGTGTACATGACCTACTGGCTCATTAATATAATGTTATGCTTAGAAAGGTTGCATGTATTTGTATGTGTGGGAGTGTTTGTGATATGATTGCTGTGTAGTTTTTTTCCCATCTGTCAAATTGCAGTGAGGTCTTCTGGCCATTAGATTAGTGTCTTTTCCTTTTTTGTTTTCCAGTTCAGAGTTTTGTTAAGACTTTTAAGAAGTGAGCCAAGTCGAGATTGACAGCTTTGACAACAAGCCTTGTAGTGGAGAAATCTCATATTGCCACATAGACGGAGAAAAATGTTGTGTTGTGTTTATTTTACAGTGAATTTGCTCTTAGAGTTGGTTTTCAGTCAAAACTGGCAACACAGGCCTTAGACGTGGTGAGGTAATGTGACCTCTACGTGCAGAGTGAAAGCCGTGCTAATCTAAAGCAGTCCTTAGAGAGGCCTGAAACCCCTTACATGTCAACAGAAACCAGCCTGCTGAGGTTAGTATTTATCTGTCTCTGCTTGGCAAGCCAGTGTGGTGCCAGTGCTGTTGGGTGTTTGACTAACTTCTAAAGGGCTTACAGATAAAGATAAATCTATAGCCTCATACATGAGTCTAAGCTCACAGTGCTGTGCTTGTCATTTGAATTTACAGAGCGTACTGTGCTCAGTCAGGATAAAGTGGACCGTGTTTCATTTTAAGGCTTACCACACAGATAGAAAGTCCGTAGAAATAACAGGAGGTGTACCCAGGCTATAATTTTTGCCCCATATTCTACCTTAGCAAACAAAGTAAGTGAGCTAATCTTGTCGTGTGCTCAGGGAGGGCTGCTGTTACCATCTTCTCTTCCTTCACACCGCAGCGCAGCACCAGCCTCCACCAATAGCTCCATTCATTCAGCTCAGGGCACAGGGTTACAGCAACAAATAAAGAGTGTGCAATGCCATTAAAAATGTAAGGAATGTCCAACTGTTAGTTTAGTGTTTTAGTGTGCCTCCTCTCAAGGCTGAGAGGGGGAACAATACTCCATTTGAGCTGGCCACTGTAAATGTGCTAGCCTTGCAATGCCTGGCAAGCAGTAGTGAAGGAGGTGCCAGTTGTGGATGCTGTTTTTATTTTTCTGACCATTTTGCCCACAATTATAAATCCAGACACTGGCCTTGGCCAGCTATGATTTAGGCCTGTGGTCTGATTGCTGGCGAAAATAGATTTAAGTTTTTTCTTTTTCCCCTTCCTCCCCCGAGGAGCATTGACAGTTGTGCCTGAACCTATGGCTGTCAGTTTTTTTAAAACTCAGAATAGCAACGCATTCTTTGAGCCTCCAGAAAGCTGTGTGTGGATTAACTGTTGGGGCCGACGTCTCTACACAAGCCTTTTACAGCCAGAGGGAAAGGATAGGAGCTCATTGTTGATGGGTGAAGAGTAAAATCCCAGTGTATCAAGGCCATTACTTCATGTATACACAGTAAGACAGGGACTGGATCTTTTCTTTTTTCTCTCTACCTCTTACCTTATCTTGAACTCGATCTACTGGAGCTATATCTTCATTCCTCTCCCTTGTCCTAACATGGAGCCAGGTGTCATAGACATAATTTCGAGCCTTTGATCTTGTTCCCGAAAAGATGACGCTTTTTTGAATCCGAACAGAAAACCTGTATTTTGAGTGATGGTCCATCCAGCAAAACACCCATGATAACATATTGTTTACAATGGCTTAGCAAGGTATTTTAATTCCTGAGCATGTACAGTTATGTATGTCCTCGGGTTCTGCACAAAGCACTACTTGACGAGGCAAATTGTACGCCGGGATCAAGTTTTTGCAAGCAGTAGTTATTACAGGTCATAAACATGCTTATGTGAAAACGCTCATTGATTATGTTCCGCAGGGGAAATTCTATTTACTTTTGCGATGCTTGTTTCACTTATCTTTTATTTGTGTGCGTTTCTGAAGGCTTGGCCGTGTGTCTCAGTACGTGCAGTCAGGCTGTCGCATTTCAGGGTACGGTTTAGATTAGAGGTCTGGCTGTAGCTTCCCCCTCTTCCCCTCTCTGTGACTGCCAGCACATAATTTACTTAATGAAATCCTGCCATCCCCTTTAGCTTCGAGATTTTTTGCAGATGTTGACAGGGAAGGACTTTGTGAATTATTGGAAATGTTCACTCCTGCATTTTTAATGAATGTCTTGCTTGTTGTGAACGGGCTGACTTGTCGGAGATGGGGGAAACAGTTGTCTTTGTTTGGGGAGCTGGTGTCTGGATGCCCGCGGTGGAGCAGTGTGGGTTACAGCCCAGCAAGTGTTGTGATTGAAACAGAAACTCCGGTGCCACATTATCCTGACAGAACACATTCTCCTCACAGACTCTGATCCACTGGGTCGATCAATAGGAAACCATTGTTTGAACGGCAACTCTGTCCATCATAGCTGGTCCACCTCCCAGCCCAGTGGAAACCAAATACCTACCTTTCGCCTTAAATTAGTCAGACTAATATAAGTCGTAATAATAGAGTTCCTTGTTATTGTTCATTTGACACCAAGCTCCAACATAGCTTGAGCATATAGGCCAGCTGAAGTTGGTTTCCTCCCTCGGTGTAGGGTCTTGCTTTTGGACTTGGAAGAAAAGTATGAATTAAATCAAAGAATAGTTTAAAATGTGTGTGCAAAAGTTTCAGACCACACAGCCAACACTTTCTCTCTCACGTGACAGGTTATTTGGTGAGAATGTTCCACCGGTCTTAAAGAACAAGAAAGAAACCTTCTTGCTGCGCCCCCCACCCCCAGTCCTAACCAGAGTAGGAAGTTAGGAGGCACAGTGAGGGGAGGAAGGGGGGAGTTCAGGAATGCGCAGGGTCTCCTCTACTCAAACGCTCCAGCCTTCTTGGCTCGTACCTCCCTCGCACACTCACAAACAAACACACTCACACTCACACACACTCACACTCACTCACACGCACACACACACACAAACGGATAGGTTGTATGAGAAGGTGAAAGGGCACAGCCACCCAGCTGGATGTTCACTGAGTGTTTTGCTTTCTTTGCTCTCTCAGACTTCACTGGCCTTTAACGTTGCCTGCAGATATGACATTTACAAACATCCCCCCGCAGTTTTCATGGAGCTTTTATGTGCCCTGATGGACTCTTGTAGGCCTCACTTGCATCCCCAACCATCACTCGCACTCTCATGTCTGTGACACATTGCAGAGTTTCTTAGAGGAAACGCTGAGGAAATGAACAGCACAAAGAGCCGTCTCCACTCAAACCAGTGGTCTCTTACTCACGCGCCCAGACGGCTCCTCTATATTAGCCTCCTTAGCTTCCTGTTCTTTTTACACCCTCTGTTGTTTATTGATTTAATTTATGGATTCTGTTAGTTATCTGCTATCAAGGGTTCAGCACTTTTCCTCCCTCGCGGGGTCATCCCAAAACAGAAACAGAGGGAAAGTAGAGAGGAAGTGGATGACAATGTAAAGCATTCCCATTGTGACCAGCCAGGCTTGGTGACTGGATTCAGTTTCTCTGACTCCCCACAGCGTTTTTCTCCCGGCACGTAGCTCTCTCCCTCTCTTTCTATCTTTCTCTCACTATCTCTTGCTCTCGGCAGAGAAAGGCCAGACCTCAGGGAGAAAAATCCATAGACATATAAGAGCAGCTCCAGTTAGCGTGTCTGTCTGATAAAGCCGACTTTGATGGCAGCGATAGCCCAGACGCCAGCCTAAATGTGGCCTGCTCAGGGGTTATAGTCGGCCTGTAGGAACCATTGTCTACAGAATTAAAGCCATACCATACTCTGAACAGGAGGGGGAGGCTTTTGCTTTAGTTACACTTTGTTGTTGTAAAAAAAGTTAAATCTAACAAATTATAGGAGAGGGGGAGGCACACAGGAATGCACAGAAAATAATTTGTTTTAAAATTTCACACACACAACAACAATGTACACACACACACACACTCACAGTCCTCATACCCACACCACCACCGCACCACCACCAGCCCCCCAGCCTATCAGTTCATTGGTAGAGTCTAATAGCTGGAGGGGAATCTAATCCTTGGCACAGGATGAGAGACTGCTGCTCCCCCTCCTCTCCTTGCTGCTCTCCTCCCCTTCGACTGCGCTGCTTAAAGGGACTGGCAACAGTGTTTTCCTTTTTTTTTTTTTTTTTTTTTTTTTTTTTTTCTTTCCCCTCCTCAGCAAAGTTTTGGAAGAATGAGTTCATCTCTGCTCCCCGCTTTGGATTAGGAGAGATGAAGTATAATGGAGGTGGCCCTGGAGCTTGGTGGGGAGATGTTAGCACGGAGGGGAAGCTGTTGTTTGTCTGCCTGTCCCTGACACTCGGCCTCCCATTCATCTCACTCCAAGGCTACGGAGCTGTGTTTACCCCGGGGCAGCTCTTTTCTGCTTCTCCCTCTGCCCTTTTTTTTTTCTCCCCCCTCCCCTCCCTCCTTTTCATGCTGTCTTTAAAAGCATTACTGGATGATCATCAAGGATTGCATTGAAACTTTCAAGCCCCCATTTTTGTGTACTTAGTAGTAATTATCCAGACTTGCCCTCGAGTGCAAGGAACTCGCAGCAGGGCGATCTGCTTTTTTTTCCATATGTAAACCTGTGGAAAAGGCTCAGGCAAGTTGTGTTTAACATAGGCATATTTAAGGGTTGTGCTAATGGCATGTTGGTCTTCTGTTGGAAAAACCATTTAATAACTATAATCATGATCTGTGTTTGCCGTTTCTTTGGCCTGTGACAATCACAGTAGGTTATTGTATATTATCTAGCAGCGCATGCTGTCATTTAAAAGACATTTTCAATCACTAAATTTGATTTGTTAAGAAGAATCTTTGCATTACATCTGCGTGAATTGTCTGGATCCTCACACGATCTCATTTTTCATGCAGAAAGATATCCAACCAATATCTTTTATAGCTGACGATCATGTGTTACTGTTTGCTTTCTGAGTTCCAGCGAGCTGATATAAGTCCACGTTTGTTGTCAGATCTGATGTCCCGCGTTTGATACTCTGAGTATCAGTCAGGCCACAGGGAAACAGAAAAATCAACAGTTTCACATGGTTTCCATGGAGCTCACGTCTTGTTGTGGAAATCAACCTCTGCACACCAAATGCTTTCTGTTGTTGGAGTAGCGCACGTTAAATATCTCTGTTTACTGTGTGACTGTTCTGAGTAGTACGTGCAGATACAGGCGTCCGTGGCTACTTTAAATCTCTAAATGTGTGAGTGGGTTTGTTGTACTCTGAGTGTTGTAATGTTTACTTATTTCTTGACGCTTCAGGGGAAGCCAAACACAGACTATCCTTATCATATTACTATCCTCCAATATATTTCCTGTTGGGCATGGAAAACTTTGCAGACCAAACAGTTTCCACTGATCTGTGTATCTCCACTTTATTTGATACGAGCCTGGTTATGTAAGACGTTGGGGTTGATTAACTCCTTTGCGTGTTCGGATCATTGCCCCTGGCTGCAGGGACAGGAAGTGCAGCGGTCATACTGTGGCTGCATCCACTGGCTCTGAGACTGACACTAAGAGGAGAGGCTTTTGAGAATAAAATAACAATAATAACATGCGCTACTATTCTAATGGGTAAACGGAGCTGTTAAAAGGTGGCAGGGTTAAATGGATGCAGAGCACCAGTAATTGCTCCCAGCCAGTCTTGGCTCCACCCTGAGCAGACCCTCTGAAAGCCCAACATGGAGTCAAAGAGAGTTGGGTGTCTCTGCTGTGGTCAGAGGGGAGGAAGACACTACGCCCTCCCTTCAACACCTCATAACTGACTTTTAGGTTCGGTCTGAGCCACAGCTCGGCGTGTATTTGCATCAGTTTTTAGCCATACTAATAATTTAAACCTGGCGTCAAACTGAGAAACCCAAACATCGCTGAAGAGACGACGGCGCCTTAAAAAATCTAAGCGTTTGAAGAAGGGCGAGCGGAAAGGAGCTTGATCTCTGGAGTTGAGGCCATCGTTGCTGTGGTGATAGCTGTCCAAACAGCCTGCCAATTGGTGATAGATCGGCTCTGTTAAAGAGATCCTAATGAGTTCTTCTCCTTCAGAGCCCTCATCTCAGCATCCCCACCCAGCCAAAACACACAAGTTCAGGAGAAAAACACAAACACGCTGGCTGATTTTTCTTCACCACCACCCCCCCCCCACCCCCCGAAACATGTGCGCACAGGCACACGTAGACGCTTAACACAACAGAGGGACAGGAAAAGGCCTGGCTCATGGTGTGCTCATTGTCTTCCCTCAGGCTCAGGCTTAACATCTGATACATTTCTAACCTTTGTCCTGCTCATTCCTCTTCCTGGTCCTCGCAGTCTTACTGGCTACCTTAGTTCCAGGCTACGTGTGAAAACTAGACACCATTGACCAAATTGTTTTGGCTTTATTCTTTCCACCTAAAAAAGGAGTAGACGGTAGCCATTTGGCCTTTTGTGTTTGTACGCACAGTTTCAAAGTGAGTTTACCTTGATGTGTGGGCTCCATTTGATTTGAGACAATAGAGGGCCATAAACAAGTAGGGGCTGTTCTTTGTGTGGCCGAGCTGCGCTGAAGTAAAAGCTGAGCTCGGAGTGGAGGAGCTGGAGTGTGGAATTCACTAATGGCACATGCATGTTGGGGCCCCTGAAGAGAGGGGGTCATTTCAGCCATCAGTGTGTGCGCAAACACACAGAGAGCCTGTCTGCAGCTTCCCTCCACCCCCACACATCCCTACTCACTCACTCACTCACTCTTTTACCCCCCCCCCCCCCCCCCCCCCCCCCCCCCCTCCGCAACACAGAGAGCCTTGAACCAGCAGGCGTTTTGTCTGTGCAAGTCTGGTCAACGTTTTTGCTAATCTTTGTATAAACTTTACTAGTGTGGGTCACTCAGCAGAAAGGTTTAGTTGGGTGGGAGGTGAGCGAGGCATTTTGTTGCTGTGTGGATCTGCGATGCTCCACCTTAAAGGCGTTTGTTAATGGGGCGGGCGGTCATTAAGCCCTGAGAGCAGAGAGACTGAAAGGAATGGGGCCACAGGCCCAGGCTTTAAATCCTCTGTGCCAATAGACTCTCTGAAGCAAAATAATGGCATCACTCTGTGTGTGAGTTAATGGGAGCTGATAGCATGAAGGCTGGAGGGTCAGCGGGTCACGGGCTTGTGCTAAGTTGTCAGGGAGCTGAATGCCGTCCCTGGGCCCATAGCAGGGGGAAGAGCTGGGTGAAGGGGGAGGGGGACCCCCTGCCTGGACCTCTCCCGTCACCCCCACTCTGGTGGAATGTGAAGAAGATGAGGGAAGGGGAGAAAGAGGCACCCTCATTCTCCAGGAGTAATGGGTGAAGAGACGGATGTGAGATCACAGACTCACACCGTCCTCTCTCTCCTCTGCTACCACAGACTTCACGAGCGATATAAATGCATGACAACCATGAGCAGCCTGGACTGAAGCAGCCTCTGAAAGTAGTCAACAGTGCTGCGTCTGTTCAGTATGGTGAAGATAGAGGTCTACCTAGGGAGCAGTAACTCACTTTGGAGTGCTGAGGGCTGTCACTGAAAAAAGTTCACAGACTGCAGCCATGAAAACTGAATTAAGAAGCTGATTTACTGGACAGAAATGTTTAGAAATGAGATGCCAACAGAGAAAAAAGAAAAGTGTTTTTGTCTTAAGCTGTGTTTATTGAAGTGTGCACAGGCAAAACACAGATCTTTCAAAAAGGTTGTTTGTAGATTTTTAATCCGCACTACTGCAGGGACTTATTTGACAATTTTCAGTGGAAACACTGAGTGTAATCCTCAATTCATTTTAGTAAACATGATCTGTTTTGAACGTGCGTGTGTGTGCGGCAGAGACTGCCTCGATGCCGGTTGGTCAGTGTTTAATCATTATAGTGCCCTCTTGAGGCAGGGGAGGAAACTGCAGGTCTCCGGTTGGACTGACCTCACTACACTCTCCACCCCCAGGATATGTATAGTAGCTTGTGTGTGTGTGTGTGTGTGTGTGTGTGTGTGTGTGTGTGTGTTGGACGGATGTGCATGCAGTGGTATTTATACAAGGCTTAGATTTCAATACAGTGCCTCCTTCAGTATTTATAGTGTGGCCATCTGCTCTGAACAATAAAAAGAGATAGTTAATCCCTTAAAACTTAAGCTTTCCTTTTTACTGGGTCTGTTTGCTTTTGTTTATGTTTTGTTTAATGACTGTCTCTCTGTCTCCGTCTCTTCTAGATGCCAGTATGTCGCCTGATGCCCCTAAGCAGAGCCACTGGTGTAATGTGGCGTACTGGGAGCACCGCACACGCGTGGGTCGCCTCTACACAGTGTACGAGCACTCTGTCAGCATCTTCTATGATCTACCTCAGGGCACGGGCTTCTGCCTGGGCCAGCTCAACCTGGAACACCGCAGCAGCACTGTTCAGCGCACACGAGGCAAAATCGGCTACGGCATCCTCCTCAGCAAAGAGCCGGACGGCGTTTGGGCGTACAACCGCAGCGAGCACCCCATATTTGTCAACTCCCCTACTCTGGACGTGCCTAACAGCCGAACTTTGGTGGTGCGAAAGGTGATGCCAGGCTTCTCCATCAAGGTGTTTGACTATGATCGTTCGTGCCTTCTGAGGCACACCACAGAGGCTGACCTCCTGGACGGACCCTATGACCCCAACAGTGTGCGCATCAGCTTTGCTAAGGGCTGGGGCCCCTGTTACTCAAGACAATTCATCACCTCCTGCCCCTGCTGGCTGGAGATCCTCCTCAACAACCATAGATAACACAGACGGACCCCACAAACTATCCCAAATATCATCTACCTAGATTTAATATAAAGTTTTATATATTATATGAAATATATATTATACTTGTAAATACGGAGTCATTTTTACAATGTAATTATTTATGTATGGTGCAATGTGTATATGGACAAGAGGAAAAAAACGGAAAATGCACTTTGGCTTATATATATTATATAAATATAAATATATATAAAGATAAAGAATCTTTCAATACCAACTCGAGAAATTATACAGCAAAATTAGGATGAGTCTGGATTTGGTGTATAGTTTTCATATACTATTAATATCCAGACAAAAAGCTAACACCATTCACACATTGATAATAAAGTATTCGCATAATAAATCTTTGTTTGGTCTGCATCATTAGCTCTTTGTTCACAACACAGTCGATATTTCTCTCTGATTTATTTTCACGGTATCTTACCAAGGGTCTTGATATCATTAGGAGACCCTACCTGTTGTGATTTATCTAAACTGTGAACCATCACACATCTCAGTAATGAATTACACTCACGTACACTGAAATAAGCTGTATGTCCTTGTGTGGCATTTGACATTTAGTCCATGGGTCAGTTAGCCTGGGAGTAGATGATATAAAGATCAGAGTTCAACTTGTCTGCAACCGTGCCAAGTAGAAAATGATGAATGACGTATCAGAGCTGTCCTTTCGGTGTTTATTCAGAATGGTGATTGTGAAGTGTGGCATGACATCTGCACTAGTTGTGGGTGTAGAGGAGTTAATAAGACCTAAGCAGATAATTGAGGATATTTAAGTGGCTTCTGCAGTATCATGTTCATAACTAGACTTGCTAGCTCAACTGATCCACATGTCCTTGAGGTCCTAAGGAGCCCCAGTAATGAGGCCCCGTGAGGAGATGGTGCAGTGGAGGACAGCAGATAAACGATCCCTCCAAAGGTGTTTCTACTTCAGCACATCATCGCTGGCCCGTGGTGGCAGGTCTCGGGTCTCTGCAGCCAGCTCGTCTCACAATGGACGTTGTTATAACTGACCAGGGATGCGGCACCCTGAAACCGCCACAGTGATACTGGAATGTATGCAGAGAAACCAAGAAGTTTTACAAGCCTACTGGAATCTTAAAAAACTACAGCCAAGGTGGATGTGGTTTAGCTGGCTTCCTTCATAATTGCTGGTGTTGTGTTGTCAGATTGGCGGTGGTGGTAGTGAGGAGGGTGGTTGGGGGTGGTGGCAGAGGTCTCTGCCAACATTCAGCAATAGAGGCATTCACTAACACTCTGGTTTCTGGTTTAATGAGTGCTGAACTGTGCAGTTACAAGGATATGCGTTTTTTAAAAGACATCAGAAGTGTTGGATGAGCTTTTGTGAAGTTGGAGAACAATCTACTTTGAGCAAAGCGCCACAGCGGAGAGGGATTTATTATTATTATTTTTTTATATGACAGGTTGTGATTTTTTGTTGAAAATATTACTCTCCAATTGTGTGCGCTGCTGAGTGCAGCGACTCCGTCCTTCCCCTCCTCCATAAAGGCTCAGACACCCTCCTCCAGGCCTGCTGTCTGTCTGGAGCCAAGACTGTGTAGAGTTCAAACAGCAGAGAGGAGTGGCTCCACTCCGCCTCTGTCTCTGCCTCCGCTCTCTTCCCTACAACTGGGGGCCATTATCCCGCTCCTTTGTGTCTCTGTTATGGGAAAAGGGCCCACATCACCACTGGAGAGGAACTGGCAGACAATTATATGGGGTGGCGAGGAGCTAAGACACATAGTGGGCAGATTACACAAGCCACCACAGAGGGTATGAGAGGGGGCCTAATTAGACAGGGCTGGGGAGAGGCCAAGCGACAATACACATCTACTATAGCTGCATCTCAGCAAAGGGCGCCTTGCTCTGCTCCCTGCTCCAGAGCTGGAATAGTTGTGGCAGAGAGGACTTTAACTCTGGGCAAGATGAAGAAGGGAAAGGAAAAGCCATGTAAGCAGCTTTGTGTGCTCCATGAGCTCAGGAATGGTATTGATTAGCAGGGTGCAGCCCTCAATCATTTTCTGGAGAAGTCTGTGTCGCGCTCGGCCCCCCCAAAAAAAAACAGACGCCATTTTGTTCCACTGTTTATGATACACTGAGCTGTAGTTGCAGCGCTGCATTGATTAGAAACGGATGTTAGTGAGAAAGCAACATTAGTAGCTACTTTTTATTTTCTTTTTTTTTTGGAGTGTATGATACAGAAACGCTGCATGTGGATATATATGCATTTGTGTTTCTGTGCACAAGTCTCTTGAGTTTGTGTGCGGACAACTGCTTTTTAAAGCTCTGAGTTTCGAAACCCTGTTATTATGGTTTCTGTCCTGCCAAAGCCTCAGTGCATTCCTTCGACTGTAGATTCTTGTCTGTAAGCCTCTCCTAAGGCCTGATTCTCCATGTTCACAGTTGGCAACAAAGGATTGAGGTCTCTGTGATAATTACAATCAAAGTCACTTAAACTCATCTGTTCCCTTTTAACAAAAGGTGAGCACACCTGTAAAAACATCCCTCGGTTGAAATGTGTGAATAAATAAAGAAAATGCAGGGTAATGATCTCAACCCGAAGGTGCTTTCAGGCTCTCCTGTTGGTCTCCGAAGAGATTAGAGAGTTAAAACAGACACAAGAGTCAGTATTGAGGAGTTAGTAGGTCACTCAAGCCAGACAGATGTGGAACTACCGCAACTCCATTTGATGACCCCGTCCTGCACATCTGGCCCCAGTAAAAACACAGTGAGGTAATAGCACCTTTTGAAACGAAGAGAGATTACACAGAGCGCCTGAAACACTTCCTGCTCTCTCTCTCTCTCTCCTTCTCCCTCTCTCTCTCTCTCTCATGAACGTCGTCCCACGGAAGTCTTCTCACCTTGGCTGAGGGTGTTAATTACGGCTCCTCGCAGCTGCCATGCTCGCCACTTACTGGGCATGCTGACACTTGCCAGCGCACAGGGGATCCACGCTCTCAGAGAGGATTATGGGCCGGCACGCAGGGCAAGCCAAGAAAAGGGAGACTTTTTTCCTTTTGGGTGTTTTTCCAACTTAATAGGCTGAATTTAAGACAGCGGATGAGAAGTGGTGTGACTGATGTGTCTGCGCTTTGGTGTGGGTTGCATGCGTCTTTGCCTGCACAGGTGTGTGTTTTGTCTGTACAGCCATCACAAGCACTTTTTTTTTTTTTTTTTTTTTAATACTCCATGCTGATAAATCTCCAAAGTGACATTTTTGTTTTCTATCTCCATGATGACAAGCTATGATTCTGCTACTGTGCTGCAGGCCTCTAACTGAGCCTGGAACAGACCATTGAGTAAGCATTTAGGTGGTTTTTTTTTCAAAAGCCAAAAGCAGCCCGGTCCCGATGCTCCTCTGCAGATCCCACCCTCCCTTCGGTAATTACAGGGTGCACAGGGGCCTCTCTGACGTACGAAAAGGATTTATTTTAGTGAGTTTCCACAGAGGTTAAAAGAATGCCACAGTGTGAGCACACGCACATGGACACACACACACACACACACACCCATAGATTCACTTCTGACAGCTTTTATCAACAGCCTATTGCTTGCCTCCCCTTGTCCGACTCAAATCATAAGAGCACGGTGTGCCTCATTACGGTTTCATTCAAGATATCTCAATTAACTTCAGGAGGTTTTCCTGTAAATCCTCAGCATTTGTTAAGAGCTGAAGTCACACTCTATCTCTACTGTTAACACACTCAAACTGACTGAACACAGGCGTCTCTTTTTTTTTAAAGTGCACACAGGCATAAAACTGCTCAGTTTCTCTTGCCTAAACTAGGATTCCCCCGCCCCCCTTGAAATCAGAATTCCTCTTTCAATTAACCCCTACCAAAGGGACAAGGCTTCATTCACTGCAGAAACTACTAGAATTACATTCTTTAATATCCCATTTTTCTTGGAGAGGCATAGTTTTCCTCCTCTTTTCTGTCTGCATGAGGAGGTTTGACTGATGAGAAGAAAAGATGTTTGCTGAGTTCTGTATATTGTCTCAAGAATCTCTATAATTTATACCAGCCCTTAATAGAGTTCCTTTATGGACTATAATCAAATCTCTCCAAACCCCTTTATCTAAATTCTGAGGCAATAGCACATGAATGCATGGTGCTGAGATACATATTTTTATGCCTGCATGGTTGTGGTTTGTGCCCGACTGTGGGTTTTTTGTTTTTGTTTTGTTTGTTGTTGGGTTTTTTTGGGGAAATGTGACTCTTGAACCAATCACGAATCAGTTTTACACTTTGTGCTAAGTATTACAAAATACATTCACTTAACACTGAACCTCACATGTTTTGAGAAGTAATCCTATATATTAAAGTATTTCTTGCTCATTGATCTCACCAAGAACTCAACAACTTTTTTCCACAGGCCCAGTTTGTCCTTTTAAGAAGTCTGACTGGGTTTTTTTTTTTTTTTTTTTTTTTTCCGAGGGCCTGTAAAAGAGAAGATCTAGGAACGCAGCCCCCTTTTTTTTTCTTCTTCTTCTTCTGGGCTCCTAATATGTTCCATATTGTGAGTTTAAATGGGGTGGACTCAGGAAATGCAGTCACACTGCTTTGCCTTCCAAGCTTCCAGTCTGAGGTTTGGCCTGCAGTGCTAGTGGTTCTGTGGACTGGGGCTGATTGGGCGGCTGGAGCTGCCGAGGCGGTTAGGCTCAGCCATGTGGGCTTTCTTCCTCCTCTCCTCAGGAGCCGAGATGTCCACGTTGCTGGTTCTGTTTTGTTATGTTTCTCTGCCTGCAGAGGAGCAACATCTCTTGTAGACTGCACATTAATGACTCTCTCACACTTTCTGAAGGGCTGATCATTCTGGCTTAATATTCAGGCTTGAGTTTGAACATTTTTTGCAATTTTGTAATGCTTATTCACTTTCTTCCCATGAGTTGGGTGAGAAAATTGATACTATCTTTCTGTTAGTAACAGAAGGCTTAGCATAAAGACTGGAAACAGCTTGCGTGGCTCTGTTTGAAGGCAACAAAATCAACTATTTATTCGAAGCTCACAAATTAACATGCTCCATCTCCTGTCTTGCATTCAGTTGGCACACAACCACCTGCAAATTCAGGAAGTTACACCTTATGGCACATAACCTCCCCCCAAAAAACACATCTTTACTTCATTTCAGTTTATGCATGGACTAAACAAACAAGATATAACGTCAATCAGTGAGCTTTAGACTTGCTGGTGGGCAGATCTTGCTACCTTAGGATAGACCTGATGTATGAGTATGCTTACTTAAGGCTAGCTGTACGAACAGTATCAATCTTCTCTCAGCAAGAGCTTATTCCTTTAAATTCTCCTTTATCCTCTAAACAGGAATCATCAATGCCGTCCTCTCATTGCTCATTTCGTTTCCAATCGGTTGCGATATCTTCATTTAGCCGACGCCAGAGTTTAAAACTAAACCTTCAGTTGTTGGAGATGACTTTATGTAGCTGTTTAAGTAGCACACTGGCCAGTGTGAGGCCCAGCTATGAGAGCATATCTCTGAGAAGCGTGAAGATGAGTGAGGAGTCTCAAATTCCAGCCCAGAGGTCAGGTTTCGCATTCCTGGGGCACACACCACCGCCTGTCTCCACACTGACATACCTGCTGAGTGTATGAGTGCCAGCAAGGGGCCAGGAATGTGTGTGTGTGTGTGCGAGTGTGTGTGTACATTTGTGTACACATGCACGTGGTGGAGTGTGTGTTTTTCATGCAAACTAATGTGTCGATGTGAACATATTACATTCCATTACACATCATCAAACATATATACAGAAACATATCAAAGCAAACAAAAGGACTGGGCTGTTTTTTTCCCCTCTTCTCTCTCTCTCTCTCTCTCTCTCTCTCTCTCTCTCTCTCTCTCTCTCTCTCTCTCTCTCTGTGATACAGGGGGAAAAACACACACAGATGTAGAGAGGAGTTGGCTCACCAAATCAAACCAAGCACTCATTACTCCACGCACGCCATTCACAATCAGTTCAGAGGGTGGATGGGAGTAAAAAAGAGCAAAGAAGAAAAAAAAAAAGAAGCTGGTGCCCTTGAAACAGAGGAATCCAGAGAGAGGAAACCGCTGCAGCTTTTAACTACTCGTGGTGCCTACTGGGCTGCAGCATTTTATTTCAATGTAAAAGCCTCACTAAACAAAACTGACTTGTCTTTGTAATTGTTCAGTCATTTTGTTGTGATTTTAATGGGAAGAGGGATATGAATACCAGTCCAGCCGCACACAATGGTTTTCATTATTTTAACAATAGTGTTTATTTCACTGTCTTTCAACTGGGCCTGTATGAGTAACGTGATGGGGGAAAGTAAATCACTGATTAGATTTAAGTGTTGCTTTCTCTGTTGCAAATATAGTTACAAGGCGGATTTGGTATAACATCGAGTTTAGGAGCTGCATGGATTGTTTATGCATCCTTGTGCTTTTAGCTGTAAGAAGGCTTTTCTCAATAATAAAACCACTCAAAAAAAAAAGAAAAAATCACTAAAACTTACATTAGTCCAACCCTGTGTAAAAGTTTTATGGCCTATGACATCGGCTTGGATGTTAAAAGCAGTGTTCATGATGCTATCACAATACTGCATTTATGTCAGGCTTGGCAAGCCTGAGCAGTGTAACTTTACATTCAATGCTCAACTCTTTGCCAATATAGTTGCAGTAGACCAAGCGGCCTCTGGCCAGGCTCATCTGCTCAATACTATGGATCAGCAACACAATACCTCCCAGCAGTAACTTATCCATTTTTTTCATGGTAACAATATCCTGAACTTTTTTTTTTTAGTGCGTTTAAATTTTTAAAGCATTTTTGAGTTTGTCCACGTTGATGGTGACCAAACAACAAATTAAAACGAACTTCACCAAACTAACTCCACGGCCCAGAGGGCGTGTGTTTGGTCCCCAGGCTTTGTGCTTTTGTGGGGTCCCTTGAGAACATAAACGTCCACTGAGGACTCCCCAGCCAGTGTTAATAACATGTCTTATTCCTCGAGGGCTCTGCAACATGATCTCCATCTGACATTCCTGGGCTTTTGTTTGTCTCCATTTCCACTGCGCTCCAGCCCCAACTGCTTCACTCGTCCCGTGCCATCCCATATGAGGCTGTTTAACATCTTAATCTGCTGCTGTCTTTCATCTGGCTCCTGTTAAAGCCTTAAGAGAAAGATTGTGAATGCTAACTTCTGTCAGCACCTGGCTGTAAGAGAGCAGGGGAGAGGTGGAGAGAGGGAGAGGAGCAGACAGGAGAAAGACGGGGGGGAATGGTGGATTTAGAAAAGCAGTCAAGTGGGAGAAAGTACACATTTGCTCAGTGGTGGAAGGAGTATACAGATCCTTTACTTAAAAAGTGCCAATACAAAGATGTAAAAATACTAAGTGCAATGTAAGTTAAACTCCTGCAGAAAAATGGCCCCAGTTAATGTGATGCATGACTCTATAAGTAGTATTTTACTGTTTAAACTAGTCAAGGTGGAACTAATTTAAATAACTTTATGTAAATACAGTTTGGTCTAGCAGTCTGGTGGTTCGCAACCCAAGGATCAGGCCCCTTCAAAGGGTCCCAAGATAAATCTGAGGGGTCATGAGCTGAATGTTGTATAAATAACTTCTATTTGAATCTTTCTTTTTGAAATGTTGGATCATTTTACCTCTTTCAACCTGTTTATTTAAATTAAATCATCTCAGAATCCAACATGGTGGGAAACCAATGGTTTAACCTTAAAATACATCCATCCATTATCTGTAACCGCCTATCCTCATCAGGGTCATGGTGGGGCTGGAGCCTTATCCCAGCTTCAACCATGCACACCTACGGACAATTTAGAGTCATCAGTTAACCTATTAGTGCAGGTATTTGGACTGTGGGAGGAAGCTGGGGTACCCGCAGAGAACCCACACAGACACGGGGAGAACATGCAACCTTAATATACATCTAAAATTAATTTGATTTTATCAATGTGTGTTTCTTTAAAATGTTTTATCTGGAACTTGTAACTAAAGTTGTCAAATAAAAAAAAGTGCAGAAAAAAGTACAATATTTCTGTCTGAAATGTTGTGTAGTGGAAGTGTAATGAAACAGAAATACACGGGTATTGTATAAATACCTCAGTTGTACGTGAGTACATTTACTTGAGTTGTACACATTTGTAGAAAAAAGTAAAGAAAAGGAGGATTTCAAAGCAAACTGTCTCCTTACAATCATCTTATTCTCCAGTCGGTGCTGCATTTTTCAACCCCTCCACCTCCCCCACATTGATATTTATGTTCTTCTGCTGCAATCCATCATATAGATCAAATACCAGAGCGTCTGACATGCGTTAATTTTCTGATAACTCTTCCCTCTATGCCGCCATCTCTCCAGCTCATCCGCGCGGAGGGGGTAGTCGAGCCAGGTACGCTTGTTTTGTTATCTCTGTGGCTCTTGTCAGCTTGTTGCTGTGCATGATAGTGTGGTTCTCACAGATTCCTCCACAGATTTATGTGAACGCCCATCCCCTCGCCTGTGGCAGCAGGTATGAGTGGCGGCAGCCTGTCATGGCTGAAGGGCCTGATGATGTTCTTACAGCCATTAACATCGCAAACAATCGCTAATAGGAATGAGCCTCCAGCCACAGAAGCCGGGTCAGCTTCAGTACAGTGGGCTCCGGTGTATCAAACAACCCGGGATCTTATTGTTGTTAGGACAACAATGTCTAACATTAAGAAACACACAGATCAATGTGTGCCATCACTGAGCACATCTCTGCTGGCATTCCTCTAATTGCTTGAGTCTTTTTTTCTTTGGCCTGTATGAACAAAATGAAGCAATCCAGGGGAATTAATATAAATGCTGTAATAACTGCCCTGGGGGCTACTCAAAATCAGGATAATAACAGACGCCTTGCAAGCAGAAAGAAAAAGAAAATCCTCATTACACTTGCTTCTACATTCTTCCCGAATGGCCGACATGCTGCAGCTTGTCACTTCGGCTTGGTAAGTGTACAGACTTATCTGTGCTGCTGCTGCCGTTCATTCCTCCCTCTCCCCAGAATGAGCTGCAAATTGAAGGAGGAGGCTCGAATCTGGCTGAATTATGTATTTGTGAGGGATGTAATGAAATTCATATTTTTCTTGTAATGTGTTTTATGTCCTGTGGCGCTCTGGTGTGAAAGTTCAGTTCTTCTCCAGGAATCCACGATGCAGTCTCAAAAAACTCTCATGCCAAGCTCTCACTCTTGGATATAGGTTTAAACTGAGGGCAGGGTAAATTTGGTCCTCAGTGTTGGTTTATTTTTGCTGGCACGCGCACGTTTTTGGGCACAACCACGCATCTGCTAGTATTTCAGGTCCTTGGCACGGCCTCAGTCAGTGAGGTACAGTATCAGGGGATTTCTTCCCTCTGGCGATGGCTCCAGTCCAGCCTAAGAGGCCTGTTCACATCTAAAGAGAGGCCCCCTGTGTCAATGTGATCACTGTGTGAGAATACAAGAGAATAGGCAGGTGGTTGTTATAGCAGGACAAGCTAGAGACACACTGGGGGAGGCTGATCAGACTTACTACACGAGGAGTCAAAGAGCTGTTTTATTTTGTTTTGACTGGACAAATATTTGTGAGTCCATTATGAGGTTACACCTACAGACATAGGCTTAGGAGACAGTAGGAGTTTGTTTTCATCCTTTTCATCTTTCCCTCGCTGCTCCCCCTGTTCCCTCCCTACTCTAACCCCCCTCCCTCCCTTAGCAGAGTTTTTAATATCAAAGTGTGCTGTCTGACAGGGGTAAGTCTCAAACAAGGGCTCTTTTGTTGGGTCTCCCTCCAACCGGCCAGGAACGACAAGAACTTGTCAACCCTTGTTCGGTTAGAAAGGAAGATGAAGAGAGGGGGAAAGGGTCGGGACAGAATTGGCTCTTCTACAACGTACAAAAGAGATTATTTAGGTGTCTGGCAGTGGGTATGAAACTGAATAACTTAATTTTAGCTTATTAAGGAGCAGACATACTGTAGATATGAAAACACTATTCATTTTTCAGATTCTCCATATATTTAATATCATCACGTATAATAGGGACACAATCTCTCTGTCTGTCTCTAGGAGCGGGTTAAGACTGTTGTAACTTTGCCAAAAAACAAAATAACATCCTCAGCCAGGGAAAATATAATAATACTCTCATTAAATGATGTTGATATGAATTAAAGGCCCTGCAGCTGTTTTCAGTTATTTTGTATAATTAAACCTACTCAGGTCGGATATATTTTTGTGAGGTCCCTATGTAGTAATAAGTGTCACAGTCACAGGTTGTCACTTTTGGATTCGCTGCCAAGTTTCAAGAGGGCGGGTCTTATATGGTACGAGTCCGTCTGACGCCAGGAGAGAGTGGCACGCTGCGGATGAATGCAAAGAGTCATTTTTTTGTTCAGGCCGTGATGGAAAATTAATCATAATCCTTAAGTATTTTGGATTAGTTTCTGTCTGCATCCATTATTTAACCTAAATTAATTGAAACTAACACGAAAGACAAGAGGACAAAAGGATGCCAGGCCTGGCTCCAACTATGCATCATTATTTAAGTATTACCTGTGTGACAATGTAAGAATGATGAAGTTGTTATGTGTCCCTTACAAAACAGGAAAGCTCTCAAACTATTTTTGTCTTTTGTCTTGTTGAACAAGATAATAATCTAATCTTACGAAACAATGGAGGCTTTTTTTCTGGTAATACTTTTCTAGTTTTACGAGTACTTCTACTACCTTTTACTAGGTAGAAATTTGTATTTTTATATTATTACTTAACTGAAGGATTCTTCCCTTTACTGATATTCAGTTCTGTTCAATTCTGGAATGTAGTCCCCCCTGTGTTGTTTCAGAAGTAAATTTAAGGGTGAGAAAGACGGCCTTCAATCAATGTTACGAATTAACTTGATACCATCTTTCTTGTGTTGTCTTCTACTATGGAAAAATGAAATGCCCTCAGCATGTGACATAACATGGTACGATCTCATGCCAGCTTTGTCGGCCTGCTTGACAAAGATCTTCATCCTGATTTAGGACTAATATTTAGTTTGTTCCCACAGTTATAGAGGGTGAAGATGAAGTCACGGCTGGGAAGGTGAGCTTTTGATCTCGACGATTAACAATCTACGTCGCATTTGCGCATTCTTTTAAGTTACTCACTATCTGATCGTTGACCTGCTAAGGGCCAGTATTGCCATGTCACCACACCAGAATGCATTGAGCGATCTCTGGGAAGTTTCTGTTGATGTTAGATGACATGCGACCTGTGACAATCAAGATGTGCTGGATATTTGAGCTATTCTTGCTTGAAACACACCTTCAAACAAACTAGGATTTGCACTGAAGCAAGATGTTCTTTCCATGCTATGTGTAAACTTTGTTTGACCTCTGTCCACAAAGAACGTCCCTATGAGTTGTGTTTCAGGCTGTAAGTATGAAAATGTACATTTACAATGAGCTGTAATGTACACCAGGGGAGAGGGGAGTACTTGTGGCTGGTGGCCAGCTGAGGCCCCAGATGTGCAGCGTTGTTTGGGCCATGTCCTGTGTTGTAAGTGTGTAGTGCGGAGCTGGCTACCGGACACACACTGAGGGATCTGGGCAGCAGATGACGGCTCACTGTTCCCAGCGTGTAAGATAAACTGTAGGCTATTAAGGATTTACGACATGAAATTGTTAACAAAAAGAAATCCTTGGTTAGTGAGAAAGAAAGAAGAGCTTGTTAAAAAGAAACGTACGTAGAAGTGATCTGTGTGACATTTTCTACATCATATGTGTGCATCAAGGTAATATCATGTTCAACAGGATTGAATAAGATGAACTTTGGTGTACAGAAATCTGCATTACTACCTATCAGTGCCACTTGCATTCATCATTTTTTCTCTTTTAGGCCTGCTTTTTGGTCTCCTGAGGGAAATATTTTCATCTTTAGCTGTTAAATGCTCCACTAAGTTCATCAAACTAGTTGTTAACTTTTGTTTGGTGCTGAGCAGGCAGCATACAGCAAATTTATCAGAGCCTTTTGAATCATTACACATTATGATTAGTGCAGCTTTCAATCTGAAAGATTTTTTTTCACCAATTGGGGGCAGCAGAAACACAATGTCACGCTGACATGTTATCGACTCATCACGTCACATCGTAAACAAACACGATGTTCACACATCGTAGGAAAAAAAAGTGACATTTATCTGGTGTTGTGTCTTTTCTCGGACCATCTGATGAACATTCAACGTCCCTTGGGAGAATATCTGGCTCGCAGCTGTTAAATGTTAAACTAGCTAGTCGCTTGCTGCTATTCGGTGCTGATCAGGTAGTGATCGGGGGAATTTCCAAAAGCGATGTTATAAGAGTGAATTAAGATCGTGGGCCGTAAAACACAAAACAATAACACACAATCTACTTTTCTCACATCGCTTTTTATGTTCCTTTCCTCAAAAAAAACTGAAGAATACATTCATCTCTAATTCTCTCATTCCTTTGTAGGTGTCCCTTATATCTTGACATCTTGTCTAGTGACCCTGGATTGTAGGTTTATAACTGTAACACCTTAACCATTACACCGCCCAATGTCTCCTTCACTATTTTCAGGTTTTCCTTTCCGTCTCCGAGCATGCAAATCTGTGCTCTTTAAGAGTTTGTCCTCCTCTTTGGTTTTCTCTTTTTCCATGCAGTCATGGATACGGCTACCTGTTCCCACACCGACTTGTAAAACAGAGAGTTGAAGCAGCAGAGGTAATACTCATCTACCTTCCCACCAACTTGTTTGCTTTCCACCTTATACTACGCACAGAGGGTGAAGCCTGACTATTTTAAGATACTTGATGGGGGGAAAATACTCCACCTAGAAGTTATGCAATTTAAAAAAACATTTAAAAAAATGTTCCATATTTCTTTCATGGGCTTTTCAAGAATGGCCAATGCTCCTCGAGGGGCCATGTGTTGAGTCCATGAAGGGTTTGTTGGACGGGCACAGCGAACACACAGCTCGGGGAGGGAGTGGAAGTGTTCTGTCATGGTTGAACATGGGTGTCTGGTGGTGATTAGAGACCATTTGTTTCTGTCAGAGCACAAAGCTTCAGCCTTCTCTGTGCGTGATAGATGAATTAGTGGAAGTGAACTGGATAAAAGGATAAAAGGGGGCAACCTCATCAATGAAATGCTTTGACACTGAGACGTTTAGTGATTACCTGCGCTGGAATGTTTTCCTGTGATCAGCCAGATCAAATTTAAGAAAAATCTCCTCAGCCTCAGCTTGTTATTCTTCTCTGTGTGTGTGTGTGTGTGTGTGTGTGTGTGTGTGTGTGTGTGTGTGTTCTGAGTTCTCATGGACAAAATTTTCCATTTGTGTCAAGTCCTTGTATCCAAACTTGCTCTACCCCCTTGTTTTTTTCTTCTTCTCTCTCTCTCTCACACACACACACACACATGCACTCACGCACATACATAATAAACATACTAGCTGATGACCTGGCTAATGCTTGTTCCTTGTCTAAAGAGCAAGAGATAAAGACAGAGAGGAAAGTAGCGAGCGGTGCAGTAGACCCCCCCCCCCCCCCCCTCCTGTCCTCCCCAAGGGGATCGGATGTTCTCAGCCGTTATAAGCAAGCAAAGCTGGCGGCCGGCAGACCGTCTGGCTCCAGAGCAGCCCGGGCACACAGACAATGCCAGACCTTCTGTCATGAGGTTTGCTTTCACTGAGGTCAGCTAAACAAGCCTCTAGGCCCTAAACACAGCCATGTGCACACGCACACTTCCATCTTTGTACACACGTGCACATCTGAACACACTCAAGATAACTTCCTTTTATTTCCTACCTTAGGCAACAGTGTCAGTCTCTTGTTTGTGTTGTCTGTGTCTGTGTTTGCAGTGTCACTCAGTGCCGCAGTCAATGACCTCGCTCTCCTTCTCTAACTCAGAGGCCGGAGTTTGACCTGATCACTGTGCCAACACCGACATACTTTTAATTAGAACATTATTGTATATTGTGATGTGTATAACACTGTGTCACCAGCAACTGTCCGAGGAAGCTGCAGTAACTGATATTACACTTTGTAATCTGATATTACAGGATATTTTATACTTATATACAGCTTAACTTAAATCATAAAATATGATGTCTTGTTATATAGTATTAGCTTTAGCGCGGTACAAGTGCACCAGTGCATCAGAATTAGTAACCTAATACATCGTATACAATAATATACCACTGAGAGATCACTCTGTTGCAAAAAATAAAAAATAAAACCGCAGTATGAACTAATTATATATGTTCTTCCAGAAATAATATATATATATATATATATATTATATATATATAATATATATATATATATCATATATATATATATATATATCGAATTTATATATATACTATCTATATATGTGAAAGAACAATATGTACAGTAAGAGGATGCAGATAGGTTAACCAAAAATATGAAAACACAAGCAGATCTTTGCAGATCCAATAGAACAAATTGTGAATTGTCCTCCACTTCAGACAGTATCTCAGTTGGTCCACATACATGCAGACTTCATGTATATTGGTGTTTAACATCAGGACGTTAACATTCTCCCACATCCGGGCCTGAAAACCTCCTCTTCCCCGTGGTCCAAGACTTTTGTGGTACCAGTTCAAAGACTAACACCCCATCAATGCTCTGAGCTCATGATCTGGGCAGCCTTGGTGACAAACTGAGCTCACATTAGCTAACAGCAGCCACGGTTCACAGCAGTTTACTTTACTGTGCATCATGGAGCTCTGTAAATCACAGAGAGTTGATGCAGAGCAGCCAGAGGACATCAGAGGGAAAACCAGAAAACATTTTCTCAATAAAATATGATGATCCAGAATAAGTGAAATCACTTGTTGTGTGCGACTTAGTGCTGTAAAGCATTACATATTTAAAAGTACAAAGTTAGAGTGATTACAAGTCAGGTCAGCTCAAGTTAGTTACAAGCCATTGTAGCATCAAAGTTATTTTAAATGTTATTTTATGGTAACAAGGTTTCACAAGTTGCTTTACAGGTGTTGAAATCATCTTTCTCCACATTGTCTGTATCATATATATGTATCAGCTTGTTCCAGCATGTCTTTGACATATGACGTATCCATGTTTTTTATGGCTACACTGTTCCAACACATATTCTAGATGTTTTGGATATCAAATCATACACAAATTAACCATTATAATGTGTGACAAATGTGGCATCTGTATAAACCTTTGAACCTCCCCTAATCTGAAGACAGAGTTGCGTGGGACCGAAAAATGTTTTGCTTCCCTCGTCTCCATCTTCTTCTCTCATCTCTTGTAAGGAAAGCAGGTTTGTTGCAACTGTTTTATAGCAGGAGGATGCTCTTTTGTGACTGAAGGGATAGATGGAGAGAGGGCTGGTGAATGAATCTGGTCTCCTGTGTTTGGGGATGTGCCAATCCTGCCTGCACTCAGGAGAGCAGAGTAACTTTTGTGAGTGAGTTATTCCAGCTGAGGCTTCTTTGTAGCCTGCTGCAGCTGTTTTTGATTTCACAGTCCATCCCTCTCCTCTCTCCCAGCCAGCATCTCAGAATGGACCCCCTCCGCCAACCTCCCTCCATTACCACCCCTATACTACATACTGATACTCACTCACATTTACCCTCACATGTGAAAATAGCGACACGCACCACAACAGGTGTTTACACTCGCTTGTCTGTCCGCACAGGTTTCAGGATGATTTATGAGGGACGAGAGTAAATTAAGCATGACAGATTACATTGTGTTTAAGACACCGGCAAGACCTGCGAAGTGTGTGTTCTCTCTAAGAGGCTGCTGGCCTGCGAATGTGAGTCGTGTGATAGAGGCCGGTTCAGCCTGAACAGTTATGGATCATTTACTGTACACATAAACACACAGCATGCGCTTTTTTTATATAAAGGGAAGTTGCAAAAAGCATTGAAGCACACACGTCTGAGATGTTTATAATATCAAGGGTCACACTTATAATGAGGAGGATGTTTTATGGAATGTATGGATTTTTAATTTTTCTCTCTCCTGTACTTTTTGGGCTTCCTTCTCTTAAATTATGAGAATTATGAGCATTTTAGAGAACCGACATTTGTGGCAATTGCATTAAAAATACAGGGGCCTAATGATGTTTAACATATAAAATATATACTGTGTGAACCTGACAAAGGACTTGGCAGACAAGGAGCAAACAACAGCCATTTTAAATTGAGAAGTTGACAGCGGCGTCTCTAGAGAAGCAAATAACATGCTCTAAAATGTTTCCTTTTATCCTCCCTCCCCTTTGGCCTGCTCCCACTCTGCTTTCTAGTCCATCCTTCCCTCCTATATCTCCTTCTCTTCCTTCTCACCCACCTCTGTTTTTTATCACTCCCTCTCTCTCTGAATGAGCTGCCCTTGGATTACTGGGGCTTGTGGAGGTCTATCAGAAACATGTGTGGAGGGTTTGGAGGCGGCTGATGGGAAGTCCTTCGTCAAGCGGCTCACCCTCATTTCTACCAAAGAGAACGAGCCAGTGGGGAAGAAAAACTCTCAGTGAGTTCAAAGGCAGAAACTTATTGGCTTTTTACAGGATATTATTTTCCACTGAATGGATAAACAGGAAAAAACTTCTCACCCTAAACCACTCTCTGTAAAATACAGGAGCCAGTAGGAAAACTGGATCGTTCACCCCCCTCTCAGCACAGCCTTCAGTCATCACCGCTCTGGCTTTTAGCCTGTGATATTCCTGATTCTCCTTCAGTGTGTCTCTGTCTGACAACCCTGCGTGTGTGTGTTTGACTCCATATAAAAACATCAGAGACATGCCATGTTGGGATTTGGGATTAACTTGTATGATCAATGCTGATCACGCTAAAGCATGCCAGCAAATGTCAGTAAAAAATGCAACATGATCAGGATGTTGTAATAGAGTGAGCGGTCTGACAATAATGTCAATATGTGACACAAGCAGAGACAGCCAGTGAAGGAACTCACACTTTTAATTCATTTTAAAGAGATCATTTCAAACACATGTTACACTGCCACCTTGTGGACTCCATTTGTATTGTCCTGGTAGGCATAAATCTGAGGTAAAAGCTCTGAGCACCTTGTGTGTGTGTGTGTGTGTGTGTGTGTGTGTGTGTGTGTGTGTGTGTGTGTGTGTGTGTGTGTGTGTGTGTGACAGAGAGAGAGAGAGCACTCAGACCCTTTGCTTGAGTCAAAGTACCAGTACAACAACGTAAGTCTCTCGTTCTGACCCTTTGAGTGTGGTATTATTGTGCATAACATTATCAAACAGTCAGTACTAATACATCAAGTTGTAAGCAGCATTTCAGTGCTGTATCTGCTCAAAGTGGAGGTAGATTATCTACTTTAGTCCAGCTGGACTTTTATATTTCTTTGTGAAATAGTGGATACTTTCGCCTATTTGATCCTCAAGCAGTCATCTAAATAAAATCCATCTGAGAGGTTTAGAGAGGTTTGATGGACCGGACATGATAAGGAGTCCTAATAAGACGCCACTTTCTGTAGGGATTCAGTGGGAGCCAATGTATTCATCTTTAACAATGTATTTTTTAAATATAAAATCTTAGTTTGTAAAATAACTGTAACTGTCAGATAAATTTATTTGATTTAAAGTCGAATAGAGGAAGAAAAACAGCAGAAAACTGATACATTTAAGGAAGGCACAGTACTTTCCAACATGTAACATGAAGGTGATGGGAGAGAGGTCTGTCACTACACCGTTTTCACAACATTTCTGCACATATGCTGTCAAGGCACTACACATTAAACATGTATCAGCATAACTGCATTTGTATTTTGTCATTTCTGCTATAAATGTGTGTAGACAATGAGTGTCACATGCACCAAAGATCTGCCAAATTCACTTCATCACTTCCATTCTATGTTTACTGCAAGTCCATTACAAAAGCTTAAACCCAAAGTGTTTCTGCTTATTAAGAAGCAATCACTGCAGAGGAATGCTGCTGAAACAAGAAAATGCCTTCCCGCTCTCTCTTTTAGCTACCGCGCAGAGGCTGAGCCGCCTGAGAATGGGCCATGGAGGGAATGGAAAAATCCACGGCATTTAGGTAAAGCCATGTCATAAAGGCAACACTAATGAGCCGGAGGTTTTAAGAGAGGGAGGGGAGGAGGAGGCGGGAGGAAATGGTTTACATATGGATTTGAAAGAGCACAGGCATCACAGCTATGTTGTGTATTTAATGAAGCAAAGTAATCCTGGTGCACATGTCTCTCTCCACTGTTACTGCTCAACCACTCCTCTTTCACACTCACTTCTGTTCTAATACTCTCACACAAATTCATTTGTTTGAAAAAAAAAAGTGCTTTTCATTTTGCCATTTTGTTGGTTCCTGTACCAACAATTACACTGACCAGCACTAAAACAAATAATCTGACATATCTTTTATGTCTCTGTGGCTAAACTGCTTCTTAAGCTTAGCAAAGTATGGATTGACCAGGGGCTATGTGAAATTGCATAGTAGATAAATGTAGAGGATTGTTGAGGACTACAAAAGCCTGATTGTTTTCTTATCCTGAAGCCACATTGAACCTACCTGAAAGAATAGAAAACCTGTAGTCATTATCATCTAAACATAAAATATGGCAAATTAAAAGAGATAAAAAAGGAAAATCAGAAATGAGATTTGTTTCATTAACCTCAGCAGTGGTTTTACATGTATTAGCCCATTTACTGCGTGTACTTTTTCACAGTTCTCGTCAGCCATTCTCATTTTCCATTCATTTCATACAATATGCAAATCCAATCCAAAAGGCAGCACACGTTGTGTCTATCACAACCAGCATGTATCAAGTCTTTGTGAAAGTTTGTGATACATCACATTATAACTCTCACTCAGGTTTTGGCTGAAGAGCACTTTGATAGGAACGGAATGAGCTATGATGGAGATGTCACAATATCTTTACGTTTGTAACACACACACACACAAATTTCTTGTGAAATCTACAGTTACGTACTTGTTGTCTTGAGAATATCTTGAAACCTAATTGTAAACGCAAACAGGGGAAGGATGTCTACATAGAAAAAAAAGGAACCTGATCAAAATCAAGTGACTTAAGTGTTGTTTTTATGTAATTAACATTTTACTGGCAGCCCCTCAGTGTCACGGACATTCTTCACTTCAACAACTGAATTAAAACAACAGAGGTGATTTGGTTGTGTGTGGGAGTTGTTTTTTTTTAAAGACACTATTTTATGTGACACATAATTAAGGCAGTTTGGTCCTAATCTTGTTGCCCCCCCTCCTTCAGACTTAATCCCCTTTTATCCTCCACATCTGTGGCTCCCAGTATGTATCCGCTTTTGAGTCTAAGAAACAGTCCAACACACATTTGACAAAAGAAGATAAACAGTTGCATCGCCTCAGTTGCAGAGTCTATCCAAACCTTATTGTCATATCATACTAAACCACATCTGCTGACCCCTACACTCATATAGACACTCTCCCTTATAGACACCATGACTTGTCTTTGATCATTACTCGCTCATCAAGTCCCATTGGTCCTGGCCTGCCAATATGCAGCCATGTTCTAACAGCATTAACTCCCTGTGGACGGGATGGTCGGCAAAATGGAAATGGCTACAGGAAAGGACACCGATGATACACATTAGGTTTTACCTAAAAACAACAGCTGAGGGACAGGACTGGTCTCTCTTGTCATCACTGAGAGGAATGTATTTATTTACTTCCCTGAAATGTGGCCTCTTGTACCTTATGCAGGTCATTCAGCTCAGAAATGACTTCCTCAAGGTTAGTCGCTTGTCGGAAGCACTTGGGTTAGAAATCGAACATGCGTTATTGTTATTAATGGAGTCTTATATTGTGGTATAATATTAAATGAACTGTTTAGACAAATAGGTGTGTCTTAATGTTTGATTATATCTTTTGGAAGATCAGAAAACCACAGACAAGAACACAATAAGATAATAATAATTTCCTGTATTAGATATGACTGAATCAATCATTGTAGTGAGGTTATACTAATATCCATTGGTGTACAATTTAGAAATGTATGTTTAAAAACGTTTTACAAAAATCCCAGTTGTTAATACACTCACACTAATGAAAACCCATTTTCAGCGATACAGTAAGGGAGATCAAAAAGTTTACAATTGCTTGCATACTAATGCTAATGAGAACAGATTATAGGGAACACACCAAAAATAGTGATGAGTCCAATAAGAGCTCTCCACTGCCTGCAGCTCTCTGAAATAAGCAAGTTTTAATGTTCAAGTGTAATGCTTAATTATCCATACATGGCCATTTACAAGCATATTGCCACAGGGCTCCAGCTTCACAACAGTCCCCAATCTAATAGAAGATAGCATTATTGCGTGCAGTCAGAATTATTCACTGCATTACCCACGATTCATAGCATGTATTAACACAAGCAATTTCATGCATATGGATACAGTGGGGCTTAGCAGGGGAGCTCCTGATTGCTCTGAAACTAATTTCACAATCATTAGTTTTGGTGGTGGTGTGAGTGACAGAGTGTATTTACCAGATCTCAGAAAATGACAAGTTCCACAGGCTCTGCGGTGGAAGTTGTAAAGATGAAAGTCGGATCTATGTGAAGCTTTTCAAGAGAACGTCACCGCATAGTGACTGGAGTGTTGTCAGTTAAAGGGAAATCTGCTTTGATTTCCAAACTTTCTGTTTCAAAATACAAAAAAATAAAAAGATAAATTAATAATCTAGTGTCTATCTATTATATCAATACCCACCAATAAAAGAGAGACACAGAAGGGGAGAGCCCTTATAAATACAGGGCCAAGTACTTGAGGTACGGGCCATACGGAAAGCCATTTTAGCCTGGAGGTGAAATTAATGAATCATGGCCGAGCGCTGCATTCAATCCATATGTAAGATGAGGAAATATTTTTGCAAAGCCTCTGAATCAACTTAATGCTGTTATGGGCCATTGTTCACAATAAACATGTAAATTGTGTTTATGGGATAGCATATAAATCAATGACACTGATTCACAAATAAATTATAATCACAGTGAGTCTTATGTGTACTTGGGCGTAAGCTAAAAAAAAAAGAAAGAAAAACATATACATGATATACATGCATACACACACAAAAATAATGTCCTGTTGTACATAAATCCAGACTATATTCATGTTATAGTTTCACATTTTAACTAAATTAAAAGCAAATGAGATGTTACATAGATAAAGATAAACATTTTTTATTTTTTTTAGTAAATGTTAATACTTATGCCAGATTTTGATTAGAAGAGCTTCACTACAGGTGTTGCTACATTCACCTGAGTAACAGATCTGAGTATTTCTTGTGGTAAATCATGACAGCGAGGCATTGTACACACAACCAGGACCTTGAAACTGCATTTTTATTTTTATACCTGTGTGTGTGGGCAAGATGTCTTCTGAAAAAGGCTACAAGAACTTTCCTTCAAACGTAGATATGTAGGACATACTGCAGAAAATCAGCTTGCCTTGGTTTATGAATGTCCAACATTAAATGCTGTAGTAATAGCTCAAAGCCACTAGATGGTGACATGTATATAGTTGTATTTGAGCATGGTGCACCAAGTTGTGAATATAATGGACTGATGTGAATCAAATCAGGATAATATTCTAAATAATAATGTAAAATCAGTGCAGAGCAACACTTCAGACTGGATCTAAGGATTAATGGTAAGGAACACACAAACTAATGGTTTTGTAGTTGGTTGATGGATCATTTACTAATGCTTTAAAGATCCTTTCGATGGTAATGATGAAGAAAATGTTTTTGGGTTGCTAGTGTAAGATGAGATTTATATATCATAACCTTTGAAATGAGAACATTTCATCTGAAGAGAGGGAAGAATGTCAGATGAGATTGATTTTTTTACAGATTTATTTTTATATATTTATATATTTTTATTACAGATTTTGCTCGGGTTTAGTGAAAGAATTCATATAATTTAATTAAGAACAAGTATTTATATTCTATTCCTTAATTCAGAACAGGAAATATATTTTATGGTACACCTTGCCTTTAATAAGTGATTGTTAATGTTGGTGGAATGATAAATCACAGTCAGTGTTGAGTTGTTCTACAGTTAAAGCAGACGTTAAAGTATTCATGTTACACTGTCCCCGTGTGTTTGCTTGACCCACAGCCCGTAACTGAGTTAATTCATAACTAAGTTAGTAAATGTGAAGCTTAGAGTTAACGCTAAGAGGAACCAGCGTTACACTAGACTGTAAAAACTCCCTTAGGTTAGTGATGTCCCTCTTTAGAAATGTTGGTAATCCATTAATACATTTATAATAACAAATGGATTCTCACCTTCTAATAAGATATTATTATTATGCTAGCATATGTAAATGTTACTGTTATGCTGTAAATAAATCCAGATTGTATGCCAGCATTTCTCAGTGTTGGAGGGGTCCCTCCTGATAAATTAAAAACTCAATAAGAAGCCAAAGCAAGTGTCAAGTCTGATGAGGATAAACACCAACCAGAGAGACTTTCATAAACCTGGCAACCCTGTTCTTATTAAGGGTCTTATAAGTGAAACATTAGTGAACAATGTATTTAACCCTCATGGGTCAGTTAAATGTACAACCGTCTTAAGTCATTAAGGACAAAACAATGTCCACTTCCAAAAAGACATTACAAATTTATATTCTTTCTGCTTTTTTTCTGCATAAATCTCTGAAACAACTACAGCCCCACTCAAAACATCCACACATTCAATAATTTTGATAACTTTAACCCTTTAAATGCCAGTTTGAGTACTTGATGTCACTGTTGTTATTTATGAAAAACCCACTAACAATGAGCTATTTTCCCTTTTTTTCATAAACAACATAAAGTAATCAAACTGTCATTTAAAGGGTTAAAATCCTCAAAATGATTTTAAAAAAAAGTTTGGTAGTTTAGAGCAGGGCTGAAGTTGTTTGAGAGATTTATGCAGAAAGAATATTAATTTGTTTTCTTGTGGGTTTTTTTTTTTTTTGGAGCTGGACATGTTTGTCCTTCATGACTTAAGAGGGTAGTTTTTTTTCAGTGTTCTGTTTATCTATTAGAAAAATAAAAATGTTAATTACAAAATGTGTCTTTGTTACAAGAAATTGTGCCATACGCACTAACACAGACAAAATAATGGCCAGATAAAGAGGAACTTTGCCCAAATAGACAAAAATTTCCATAGTGACGCGTGAGGGTTAATAACCGCTCATAAAGCATCATAAAGCCATGAACTTGTTAATTGTTTCTAGGTGCATGTCAGGTATGTAAGCAATTACATGCAGGCACCTGTCAGGGAAAAGATGTCTACAGAATGAAGAGAATCACAGTGAGGAGGGAGGCCGAGAGGTGAATGAGATTGTGTGTTACCTCTATGGGTCTCAAGCCAGAGGAAGAGGATTTGAGGGTGCTTTGGTTCAGCCTAGAGGGAGAGAGAAAAAGAGGGGAGGTCACTACTGCCCCAGATTTGGAGGTGCCACTGTCTGGGAAGAGATTGATGGCTGCAAGCAACAGATAACAGCTTGCAGTGTGAAGGGAGATTTAAAAAAGGCAAGAGATTGCAGGGAGAACTGGACCCCACCCGTTTGGGGTTGTGCTGAACACTCACAATTCAAACACACTGCAATTAGCTGCTGAGACAATTACAGGTTTGTGGAGCCACTCAGATTTTTTTTTTTATCATACAATATGCTGGAAGCTATCATTCATGTATTTATAGCAGAACTGGATTCAAAGTCCATTCAAAAAATAAATAAATAAATACAACATATACAAGAATTCAGTGGTCTTATGACACTTCAATGTCACTGCAGTTTGCCCATATGGACACACAAAAGGCATATATACTCTAATTGCTACTCCATCCTTGTCTAAGTATTGTTGTGACAACAGCCCAGCTGATCAGGCCCCTTCAACACATCCTGCTTGTTTCCCACGTAACCCACGAGTGGTCCATCACAATGCCATTGTTATCCATCAGATTGTCTGCAGTCATTACTTATTCAGCCAGCCGTCGTGCCTTTTGTCCAAAATCATCCTTCACTCTGTCCCTAAGACCTTCTCCTGCCTGCTGTGGCCCATCTGCCCCCCTGTCTGAGACTACACACTACACGAGCCCCCCATTTCTCTCTCTCTCTTTCTCTCTCACACACACACACACATACAGACACGCAAAACTCTCCACGCCAGCTGTCCAGCTCGTGTCCCCTGGCAGTAAAAGGTGTCGACCGGGGCCCCTAAAGCGGACCATCAGAGACTACAAAAAAAGGAACGCTCCCCAGCCTTTTTCCATTACAGATGATGATGATATTTTAAACACTGAGCAAATCATCAGTGTTATTGGAACAAGAAATAGACCGAGAAACACACAAAACTTTTGATCTACACTGTTTGGCATCTAGAAAGTCTCGATGTCAACAGCATTTTCCATATGTATCAATATGTGTCTGCATGATTTAACCTGTCTGTTACTGCTCTTGGCAGGAGGCTGGAGGATGATCCAAGTTTCACTCAGTCACTTGCTTTTTAAAAATAGTTTAATTTATTTAAACAATCAATCTTTTAATGGATTATACTGGAAAATAACTGACTAATTGTGAGTAATCGTTAGTGTTTCTCATTCTTGAATGGGGCATTCATTCACCCACCATGAAGCGTCCTTTAATACTATTTCTCAGGTGCCACTGCCAAGATAGCTATAATATTTATTTAAGAAGAAGGAAGTAAGAAGCCATGCCAAATACTTGCTTAAAAATAGTCAGCAGTCATTGATGGAGGTTATTAATAGAGACAAGGAAAAGGGGCTGTTCCTGGATGGAGATATTTATAGCACAAGCTCACTGGTGTTTACTGGTGGCAGCAGCCAGAGCTACACTTATCAATAACACCATAAAAACCCCAAATACCACTGAATGAACCGGTCACCTCCCTCGTCCATTTCTGGAAAGATGCATCTTGAGTGAAATTAAATCACTTTTATGAGGGGGATCAAAGGGATTACTTCTAAGGGGTCTTCTATTCATGGACACAGTAAATGCAAAAGTTGGATCACTTTTCAGTGTGGACACATCTCTGATTACAACAGTTTGTCCTTTTATTTTGACACTCGAGTTTGACACTAGGATAAAAAAAACTGATTAAAGAAGACACATAAAGCTAGACATACTGAATCTGAATTTTTGTTGTAACCTGGTGGTGTCAAAGTGCAGATCACTGCATTTTTATTGGTGTTAATCTTGCACTTGAAAATGTGTTTTTACAATGTTTGATGTTTAATTTAGTGGTGGTACTGTAATGTGGAGCTGCATATGTGATACAGGTGGAGGAGGAGGAGGAGGAGGAGGGGGACACACCAGCTGACTGAGGAGCAGGAGCAGGGAGCAGGAGGAGGGGCAGGCAGACAGACAGCCCGGCTGGTTGGAGGGGCTGCTCCTCTCTCCGACAGACGGCCAACTTGATCGGAGTGAGCCTGCGACGTTAGCCGCCGCCGCTGCTGCTGCCGCCGCTGCTGCTGAGTCCCCGGCAGCCACCAGCCACTCATCTGTCCTGGGAGTAGTAGCTAGATTTCCAACAAAACGGGGAAGAAGAAATAAAACCAAGAGTGCTGTGACAAATTGTTTTTTTAAAATAAAAAAAAAAATGTCCATATTACCGTTCACTCCTCCAATCGTGAAGAGGCTCCTCGGCTGGAAGAAGGGAGAGCAGAACGGGCAGGAGGAGAAATGGTGCGAGAAGGCGGTGAAAAGTCTGGTGAAGAAGTTGAAAAAGACGGGACAGCTGGACGAGTTGGAGAAAGCCATCACAACACAGAATGTCAACACGAAATGCATAACCATACCCAGGTAACGACGCAGCTAACCGGGCTAGCCGTGACACCTTAGCCTGGTGTAGCTCCTCGCTAGTTAGCTCGAGCTAATGCGAGATGCTTTTTGTTTTTATTGTGCAGCTGACTTGTAAACATGAACATGATTCACTCACGGAGGGATTAATCTATTTGATGCTGTGCTTTTTATTGCATTGGTGCAATAATAAACATTGCATATGAGAGCTAGCTCACGTTAGCTCAATGCAAACTTACCCGGCTTATATTTTTATATATTTTTGCAGCTAATTCTCATTTTATCCACAGATGCATGAATCACTGTAATGAATTTGACGTGCACCTCTGAGCCTCAGACATTTAAAGTCCTGTGATGTGATTGAACCGGTGTTAGCACAGCTGAGGCTGCAGGAATATGTGTGTGTGTGTGTGTGTGTGTGTGTGTGTGTGTGTTTAGTTAGTTTGTCTTAAATACCCCAAAAGGCAAGTTTTAGCTGTGTGCACATCTTAGTGCTGCATAAACAAAAAGCATGTCCACAGTTCACACGTGTGACGAATGGGAGAGATCAGGGGAGGGTTGGCGAGAGCACACTGTGACTCACAGAGGATGTTTAGACTGGAGTGTGTGTGTGTACTCTGGGAAAGTTGGAAGAAGGGCTTGGGTTTTGGGATTCCCCATATGGGATCCCCATCTGTCCAAGACCAGTAGTTCATGGTTAGTTTTTTAGTGTGATGCAGACAAAGTTATATTCTCGCTTTCTGCTTGGTTTGATGTTGAAAATGAAAATAACTCATTTCCTCGTGGCACACTTAAGTCCCCCAGGTCAGTGGTGACACTGTAAATGAGGCTGTGTTGGCCATCCATCTATTATCTGTAACTGTAAGATTATCCTTATCAGGGTCTCAGGGGTCTAGAGTCTTTGGTCCATTCACCATTCACACTCACACTCACACGTACGGCCAATTAACCCATCAAGTGCATGACCAAGGACTGTGGGAGGAGGCCCGGAGTATCTGGTGGGAACCCACACAGGACACACAGAAAAATGAGGTTCGAACCAGGAACCTTCTTGCTCTGAGGCTAACCACTGACAACCTGCATAAGAAACCTCTTTGTTGAACAGTCAGGGAGTGATAAGTGATTTCCTTACACGATCGTTGATCCTTGAATACAAAATCAGGCCTAACAGGGCTCAGATATGTGACCCGGCCTCTCCATCTCGAGGCAAAGTGTTCCATCTCTTAACAAAACTGTTATTTTCTCTATTTTGTAAATGTCCATTCATGCATATATATTTAAAGTCTTGCTCTCTAGAGGGATTTTACATTTGAAGAAGTCTTGTAGGGCATTATTATGTGTCTCTTTCCAGTAGCCTTTGATAAAAGGGTGATCTGACGTAACATGGTAATGGTTTTCTAGTTTCCACAGTTTGCCCAGCAGATCGGGGAGTTGTCACCATAATAAGATTTCTGAGAGGGTGTGATTTAAAATATCTTATCAGACTTCCAACCTGCCCAAGCTCCATGTCTGGAATCTTTATTTTCATCTGTTGTGAAAGTAACCATAAAAAAAAATGACATTTTTTTACCAAAAACTACAACGATAACTCAGCCAGGAATACATAAAGAGACCCAGTAAGAAAGAATAGACATGGCATAATTTCTGTGGGCAGCAGAAGGTGAGCCTCTTTAATCGTTAAGCATCCTTCAAAGTTGTTTTTCCCAGATATCGTCCATCAGGCAGCTTGTAGGCCCGATTTCTCAAAAAACTGGGAAGTCCCCCCATCGTGATGTGTATACAAGTCAAAGCATGGCTTTTAACCTACATTAAAAACTTTTCCTCAGATCTTGGGAATGTGCCCTGGGCTCAAGCTCGGGCGTAGGCCACTTTTTGGATTGTGGTTCACTCTTGCTGGGTCCAGGGACTGTAGGTTTACAGAATAACAGCTGTCTTATCTGCTGGGAATTCAGTGATTCAGTGATTCTTTACTACAGTAGGCCCACTTTGGGTTTTCATCACCTTTGGTAATGTAGCTTAGGCAGAGAGCAGTCGTGAGCATTAAAAGGGGTCAAGGAGGGGACTGAGGCGCTTGCATATAGAGTGGACTCAACCAAAAGAAAAAGATTGTGTACTAAAACATCTGTATTGTGTTAGCTGGGAGCAGATTTACTACAATGCACTTTGTTTCATGCAGTACGTGTGCATGACAGATTTATTACACTAATAAAGTTAATGTTTTGACTTGTTTGGTCAAATGACAAACATGCGTCTTTTTGCTTCAAGTGTCGACTTGATCGTAAAATTTTAATGTTTTACAAGTGTCGTAATTTCTCCAGAATGCAATGAATCATTTAACTTTAGGACAGCAGAGAGGTGAGGAGGCAATCAGAGGGGAATAATATGAATATTTCTGGCTGTAATCGAACTGTGGACATTTCAGTCCGACCGTGTGATATGCAGTGTTTTCACCAACGCCGTACTGTGTAACGTCATTAAAAGTTCTGGCGCTGGAACCAAACTGTAAGTGGTTTCTCTTCCACTTAGGATTGTCACAAGATAAGAGGTGCTGCATTGGCATTGAGATGCCTGTGAATCACTGACTGACTCGCTGCTGTACTGTTTCTTTCTTGGTAGTCGTCATGTCAGAGTGGAAAATCATAGAGACAGAACATCATAGTCCATGTCAATCTCAGCAGAGGCATGGGACTGCTGACCTCAGCTGACCCAAGAAATACACTCTTTATGCAAGAGGCCGTGCTGGAAGATGAACCCATCTCTCTCACTGGTCACAGATTTAGTCTGAAAGCTTGAATTTAATAGTTTGAGTAGCAGGTAGCAGAGATGCAAGATTATTACGATTATTATTTTGATCAATATTGAAATTCAGATTATTTTTCATCATGATTATTCATTGATTTTTAGGGACAAGATATTTTGATTGCACTGTAACATTTACATAAAGACTTCCATCTGCTAATGTATTATTTGTATCAATATAAGCCTGCTCCTTCTTCACTTGCGTTTCCTATAAAATAGAAATATTATTGTACCAAAACTTATTTTAGATTTAATCAACAGAGCGCTGCTTTCACTAGAAAGTTTCGGTGACACACTGCACAGCTTTGCCTTTTATGAAATGTCTCAGTTGAGACTGGACAAGGACAGAGGATTCAGTGAAGTAACATCTGTGTTGTTATTCTTTTTGGCCTTCCTGTATTCAGTATACTGCAGGTGGTTGAACTTCAAGTTAGCTGTGTCGCTTTGCAGCACAGACAAAAAGTCTTGTGAAGTCTCACTGCATCGGATTTGTTATTTCTCATCATTACTTAAATAAATCTCAAACAACAGATGGTGATCTGTTTTGTGGGACTAGTTCTTCAGCTTCTGCTCCAGACATTTTTTGTTTTGCCTGCTTGCTCTTTGTTGTATATTACTCTTCTACATACAGGAATCTTTTGCAGAGGCCGCTGCTGTAAAGTGCACCAGCTGCAGTATCACTGCTCCCTAAAAGTAAAGCCAAAACATCTCAATCACCCCTGATGGCCGGCTGATAATTTAGGAAGTGCTTGATTTGATATGCAGTGATGTTTTCTGACAGGGTCATATGCATTTTAAACATCAATATCAAACTGTGTCTTTGCTTGCTTGTGGTAGATATGTCTCTTTTTATTGTGATGAAAACCGTTCATTGTTTTTGTCCTCTGCTTCCATTGTGAATACAAAACTACTATGTACAGTGGTGTGCTCAGTGACGTATGGGGTCGTGGGGCATCATAGATTAATCTGTTATTTTTTCCAGAATTAATGAATTGAAAAGATTATTTTGACAACCCTAACAACACTGTAAGATGTTTTGAAAGTAAAACAAACACCCAAAGTCCTCTCTGACATACTTCGTGGGAGGCTAAGAAAGAAAGAAAGAAAGAAAGAAAGAAAGAAAGAAAACCATATGTGTCTTGTCTGACGATGAGCTGAAGTGTCGTTGAGTTCAGCCAGGGGAAAAAAAGCAATCACTTTACTGGACTCTCTGTAAGAGGAGAAATCCAAGGTCTGTCATAGTCCTTCCTTGCTTTTTTTAGTCACTTGTGTTTCATGGCAGTATATATGGTCCTTCACTTCAAAGGTACAAGGTACTGTCTGTGTGCAGTTTCATCAAGTTTGCCAGCTCTCTTCCCCTGCAGTCACTATAATTTTAACTGCTTCACAGCTGGGCCGTGTCACATTATAATTTAAAACACACACTTTGGACATATTTGATTTATAGCAGACGAGTTTTGCAAACTGTCTTTCATACTTAAAGTAGTTTAATACATTTAATGAAAATGCAAACATTGCAAAAGCAGTGATGTTGTGCACTCAGTTAGATCTATTCAAAACTAGGAATGTATATTAAAGGTTCTACTTTTTTATGACGCAAAAACAAATATTTAATAATTGTTGGGGCATAGAGCAGACACATTGATTACATTTCATCTTCATGCACAATTACAGTTTTTTCTTCTGGTGTTGTCTTTCAGATCTTTAGATGGGCGTCTCCAGGTCTCCCACAGAAAAGGTCTTCCTCATGTCATTTACTGTCGCCTGTGGCGCTGGCCAGACCTGCAGTCCCACCATGAGCTGAGGGCTGTCGACCACTGTGAATTTGCCTTCCACACCAAGAAGGATGAAGTCTGCGTCAACCCCTACCACTACCAGAGGGTGGAGACACCAAGTGAGTGCAGTTAATTGCTACATGATCCAAATGACTGTATTTAAAAGAATGCGTTTGCCATACAGCATACAGAGCTGAACTGGTCCTTAATGAATACATCTACGTGTCTCCAGTTTTGCCTCCTGTTCTAGTGCCACGTCATACAGATATCCCAGCAGAGTTTCCACCGTTGGATGACTACAGCCCATCCATCCCTGAGAACACCAACTTTCCCGCTGGCATTGAGCCCCAGAGTAACTATATTCCTGGTGAGAAAAACAATGCCAATATTTCTGTGAACAGAAAAGTCTGTAAATTCTTATTCTCATGATTAATTATTTAAAGTCTGCTTAATTTGAAGAGGACGATCAAAACATAGTTGAATCCTTGAATTTTGTATCTACAATTACAACTGGTTATCGCAGGAACTTGGGGCACATGGGAATTGACGATGAGCAGAGAAAACTTTGTTGGTGTTGATATTTTTGCCTCTAATGTTCAAGATTAGCCTAAAATATACAAAAATAAAAATCTGTGAGGCATTCAAGTCACAAAAAACTTGGTTTTCAACAATTTAAAACATGTCAAATCTCTGGTTTGTGTGTTCAGTCTTCATCACCTGTACTGTATTTTACAGAAACTCCCCCGCCAGGGTATCTAAGTGAGGATGGTGAGACAAATGATCACCAGCTCAACCACAGCATGGACACAGGTGAGTCACACGACATGTACACACGATTCAAGCACATACTGTTCTAATTATGCCTTATCAGGATCATGAACCAGTCCTCTATTACTGCTCTATTTTAGGTTCACCCAGCCTGTCGCCCAATCCTGTGTCACCTGCAAACAGTAATCTTGGTAAGCAAAACCAAAAGGGGGGGTCAGGTTAGGTAAGGTATGATGTCGCTTATAGCATGGATCTTCCCCAACAAACCAGCCTGAGCTATAAGTTCTAATATCCTCATAATAATTACAAGTAGTGGGTTTTTAAAAAGTGATTTCACTGATGGCCCTTAAATTAAAAAAACACAAACTACACACTCATTACAGATATTGTAGGCTATCAAGCACTCTCAAGCTCATACAGTAGCTTTTCTCCTCTCCTTCCTTCAAGCACCAAAATCCAGAGGCTACAGGCTTTATGGGTATTTTTAAATTATTCCCTTTTTGCTCCTGTCGATATTATTTGATTTGGACAATCAGATTTTTAAACATTTTTTATTTAGTTCATTCTTTTTTCTTTTTTCTTTCGGCCTTTTCAAGCTTTATTTTGATAGCGACAGCTGAAGAGTGACAGGAATGTGGGGAGAGAGAGAGATGGGGAATGACATGCGGGAAAGAGCCACAGGTCGGATTTGAACGCTGGGCTTCCGCAGCAAGGACTGAGCCTTCGCACATGGGGCGGTTGCTCTACCAACTGAGCTAAACACCGCCCCTTATCTCATTCTTAATTGGTAACACAAACGTCAACGTCTAAACTGTTACTGTCATCGCCTACGTTTAAATCCTGGTGCATTCATTTAAAATGCCAAAACATCTGCTCCAGAGCTGTCTGTAGTTATACTGTCCTGTTACTGGACATAAATAGACACTTTCCAGTCACAATTATGAATTCTCAACGGGCATGACCAGTGTTAGAGTGCATCCTGATGAGTCAGGTGGCTAAGGCATACCGTGTAGAACATAAATGTAGGACCCTAACATTTTAATCTGCAATCATCCTGCAAACAATGGCATGATCCACACCTGACTGTTCTGATGACCTGATGGTCATGCCATTGTCAGAACAAGTCAGAAAACCAAAAATAGCTGACGCGTTAGCGATGATGCTGTTCATTCGAAGTTTACAGACTATATCAGATTAGAAGGAGCTGTAAGCGTGTGTGGGGGAGAAAAAAAAAAGACAGATGAGCAATATACAGCAGCAGTGGACTACGTCTGGGAGGCGCAGCCTCAGGGCAGTAACAGAGTAAGTATGGTATGAATGGAGTCTTTGTCTATGGTCTGTTCTCGACTGTGGAAAAGCCAGCAACAGAAAGCTCAAGGTAATGCAATAATAATAATATCCGGTTGCCAGGTTATTCTATCTATGTGGAGAGCCAGCAGGAGGTCATTGTTAAAAAAATAAATACCTACGTCACGTCTTGGCCATTCCTGGCTGGGGCCATGAGGGTCGTGGGAAAGAGCTCTTTATCAGCAGCCACCATCTTCACAATCAAATGCTTGTTGACTACAAAGTGGTTTACCTGTTCACATGAACCTCGTAATTCTTTTTGCATGGACCTAACTGGAGCTTGTTTTTCTCTATAATGCCTCTCCATCTAACCTCCACCCTCTGCTCAAACAGACTTACAACCTGTGACGTACTGCGAGTCTGCCTTCTGGTGCTCGATCTCCTATTACGAGCTGAACCAACGTGTGGGAGAGACCTTCCATGCCTCCCAGCCGTCCCTCACAGTCGACGGATTCACAGACCCCTCCAACTCTGAACGCTTCTGTCTGGGCTTGCTGTCCAACGTCAACCGCAACTCGGCAGTAGAGCTCACACGCAGACACATAGGTGCCTCATTTTGTTTCAAAGAGACCACATAAGCTCTGATCTAATTTGCCTTTTTATATTTACGCTTGCACATAATCAGCAAGTTAGCTGCGAGCTGAGCGAAAATTTCTCCTCTCTCTTCCTTTTCCAGGACGGGGTGTGAGGTTGTATTACATTGGGGGAGAGGTGTTTGCAGAGTGTCTCAGTGACAGTGCCATCTTTGTCCAGAGTCCCAACTGCAACCAGCGCTATGGCTGGCATCCTGCCACCGTCTGCAAAATACCGCCAGGTTAGCATGAGAGGATACAGACAAACACATGGAGCCATAAGAGGATAAATGAGCGGAGCATAACAGCGTTATGAATAACATCTTTTTGTTCTACAGTGCTAGTAAGCCAAATAATACATATTTATTTTGCAGGCTGCAACCTGAAGATCTTCAACAACCAGGAGTTTGCTGCTCTGCTCGCCCAGTCAGTCAACCAGGGCTTTGAGGCTGTCTACCAGCTCACCAGGATGTGCACCATTCGCATGAGTTTTGTCAAGGGTTGGGGAGCCGAGTACAGGTAAACAAACACATTTGAAACAAATTATATGAATACATTGCATTTGTTTGTGGTTTTACGGTAGATAACAAAAAAATCTATTAATTTGATGAAGGGTTTAACACATTGGAGAGATCAACCAGTTCATGTTCAAGTAATAATAAGTTGCTTAGACAGGTATAATGTGCTGTTCGCTAAAGATTCATAACTTTTCAGATGGGTAATTTACAGTTTAATAAAAGGCAGCAATATTTCTCTTCAGTTAAAAGTATTTCTGGCAGATTTGAGACTTAAAAGAGGCTAAATAACATTTAACTGACACGACAAGTGAACTACAGCCTGCTTCTGTCACATTGCACATTTTCCTTTCTTCTCTAACACGGTGCTCTGTACTTGGATAAACACAGAGTGGAGGTTGAGGGAGGCTGTCAGGTCTGAGTAATCCCCAGAGTGTGGGAGGAGGGCAGAGCATTTATAAGCAGGTTTAAAGTGCCCTATGTGAACTTTCTTTGCTCAGGGATCCTCTCTTGGTATAAAACGTCATTCTGCAGACACAACGGCACATAAAACCATTTTTAGCCAAGGCCAGACCTTTTTTCACATCCATAGTTAAGTTAGCTGTTCAGCTATTTTAGTTTTCCAAGGTGGTACCTTCCTTTAGCACACAAGAAATATGACTGCCTTTGACCAAGCCTGTTTAAAGTTGTTAGTTAAGGGTTCATCACTTTGCCTGAGCTGCACTTTCCTTATGTCTGTGGAGCTGTGCACATTAAGGGACGTACAAGCTGCTTTACCAAAACCTCAAATGTTTATGGTCTGGATAATTCAAAATTGGGGCTGAAAAAAATTAAGTGAGCGTTGTACACAGACGGTAGCAGACTTGGAAAGGAAAAAGAGGGTGATGGGGGGAGGGTGCAGCCATGAGTCGGCAAGAGAGGGTTGAGTAACGGTGGAAGAATGCAGGGGACATGGAGTGGGAGGTGAACACATTTTAGACACCTCTTTGCAAGGGAGATTCCCACTGGACTGTAGAGTGCAGCGTGTTAAATTTCTGGCACCAAACACCTTGGAGAAAAACATCTTTGATAGAAACTTGAATGACTTCAGAAATAGCCTGTACACTCGGCTTCAATGTACAACACTGCATCTACTGTATCCTTTCATTGGTTCAAATGAAGTTACGTTAACAACCACACGCACATCAGTGATTTTTAAATGTATGGTACTATGATGATCGGTTATGACAACAACAACAAACTATGTTGCCCCTCTCTGTCCCCTGTAGACGTCAGACAGTGACCAGCACCCCCTGCTGGATAGAGCTGCATCTCAATGGCCCCTTGCAGTGGCTGGACAAGGTCCTCACACAGATGGGATCTCCCAGCATCCACTGCTCCAGTGTGTCGTAGGAGCAGCACATGTTTTCCCCTAGAAATCCTCCTTCCCATCCACACACACTTATAAGACAACTCAAGTGTCTCTCAGTGATACAAGAATAAGGAAAGACATTCATTTATCAAATCAACAAATCACCCTCCTCCCTCGCTGTCTCTAACATTTCACCTCACATCTATAGCACTTTCCTTAGTACCATTAAGTGTCATCATTTGATGGTCGTTTTTAGGACTTGTACATTGTTTTGTTGTCATGTGTTTCGAAGGGCAGCCACAGGGTTATTTGCAATAGGTTTCAGAAGACTAACCACATTTCCTTCATTATTCATTCAGACGTCACATCTATGCTTTAGTGTTGTAATTTGTTTTTCTAAAGGAGATCGAAACGTTTGTCTCCCAGGTTGAAGTTATGGTACAGTTTCAGCTTTGTCACCTCTTACATGTTTCAAAACATTTTTGATTCTATGAATTAGCAAAAAATTATAATTATGCTATCATCACTGGTGTTTCAGTGTCCCAGTACCACTCTTTGTAATTGCTGAATTGGGATGTTTATCGATTGAACCATAAATTAACATGTAATTGAGTAGTGATTAAATAGAATATATTTAATGAATATTTTAAGTACAAGGTACTTTGCCCATGTTGATTGAAATGCATTAATGAGTGTCAATAATCTGATTAATCATGTAATTGGTATTTTATCTATTTTAAACAAAATATAGACATTAGCACCATTGTTTCTTGAAAAGAACCCTTGTATGAAAACTATTTTGCTCAGTGAAAGAGACATTTTATAAGTTATTTTTGCATACTGTCCTGCATGGGAATATATTTTTTTTAATGCCTCAGTATGATTGTACATAAATATTTATAGCTTGTGATTTCTTGTAGTCATGCATTGCTTGAAACAGTGGACCTGACCGACCTCTGGCATGAGTAGATTCACAAAAGGACTTTGCTTTAATGACCCAAATCTTTAGCCTGCTTAATTGCGGGCTTTTTTTCTTTTTTCAACCCGGGTCAACTGGTTCTTAAGTGTGACACATAGGATTATCGTACCAGCTATTACTGTTAGTTCATAATAGGGACATAAACTATGAAGTACAGTATGAGTGATTGCAGTGGACAGTGTGGTGGTTCATCCATCGATGGCATGCAGAGTGAAAACAAACGCAGGTCTTTTCACATATTACCAACTGTTAGCTAATAGTACACTATGCTCCTTGTGAGTACATGATGCACTTCCAACTTACTGTGTTGATCAGTGTAAAGCTGTAGTTCTAGTGGTAGTTTGCTTGTCCAGTAAATACTGTATATTACATGTACATTGCTACAATATAAGGCATGTGTAATATGCTCGCTGTCATTGTCTATGAAGCCACCATGTTTATCCTGCACTTACAGTACAAAAGTCTGAATCACCATGTAATCTATTTCAAACTGTTACATGGTGCTAAACTCATACACTGTGTACTTCAGTGCTTTAGGTAGTCGGTAGATAACGTATCAGTACTTGTGTTCCTTGATATTCTTAGTTGGTGGTTTTCTGTTCCAAGTCTTATGTACATGTTTTTCATGTAGCCTAATATTTGTTCTCAAATGACCATTGTTTTGTTATCTGTGAAGATTTAATAAATTGCAACTGAATAAAAATGATTCTAAGACGATGTTGGCTTGTTAATGCACACTACAAAAACGCCCGTATTAAAATGTGTTTCAGTATTACTGTCCTGTAACACGTGCTGCCATTGTGAAACTGTTAGAGGTGATGCTTCAACACTTGGACAACTTTTGAGGTTGTAGTGGAATTTTATATACAGAGCTTAACAAATGTATTATATCGCCTGTCAAAGACCATTCAGCATCAAGAAGTGCTTTTATGCGGACTCTTTCATTTTAAGCAAACTCGAGACTTTTTACCATTCTGAACAGGAGTGAGGGATTTTTAAAATGAATTCAACTTTTTATAGCCAAATTTGTGCCGGCTCATTGGGCTCCTCTGCTAAGTCAGAAATTAATCAAGCATAACATTCAACCACTAAAACTAATTCTTCTGTTCAGGAATGCAAGTCAATAACTATAATTTGACATCTTAATCAATGAAGAATAAGTATTCTACTATTTGCAAAACAGTAAATTTGAAAATTAATTAAATTAAACAATTATATTTTAGCATTAAAAATATAATTTTGGTTAAAGAGCTTCTACATAATAATGATTTTGGTAATTACCATTGATGTTAATTTAGGGCAGCTGTGGCATAAACTTTACATTGGGTGGTGGTCTTATATATATTTGTTAAGCACTGTATATATACACTGTTGCCCATAAAGTTGGAACAATTGTTTTCAAATGTTTTGATTCCTATTTTTACACATCAGGTTAATTGTGGTTAAATTTTCACTGTGATATGTTTGGAAGAGAATGATTAATAAAGTTTTGAGAGGATACATGTACAATAAATCACATTGTCACAATAATCTCATAAGAAGTAAAAAATATTTTATTCCAGCTTTATGGGCAACAGTATTAACAAAAGACAAAATATTTCAAACACCCTTCAGCATTATACTGTCCAATACAGCACTGTGTCTGAACTGAACATTTAATTTATTGGAGAGATACTCCATCGAAGCATACAGTTGTTCCCACATTTCTGCTCTGCACATTTTTCTTAATAAGAACGAGATGAGCTGTATGTTTTTATGTAGTGCAACAGCAGTCTTGTATTCACAATAAATACGCCACACTCACTAAAGGGCAGAAAATTTAAAATCACAAGTCTTTATGTTGATTCAACAGAATGTGCATTAAGTGTCTTACAACTCTTCTAAGGATAAGGCACATTATGTCACTTGCAAATATATGTGACAACTGTACCTAATAGACATATACATAAATCACAAGTCCACATGATTTTTTAAATGTTGTTTTTTTCCCCCTGCAACACAGTCATGTGTTGAGGTTCACTCAGGGCTTAAAGTATAGTGAGGGACCCGGGGAAAAGACTGAGGATCAGGGCCATCCATTGGCTCTCTTCTCTCCCTATACAAGAGAAACAACTGTTTCTCACTACACACACACACACACACACACAAGTATTCATTCATTTTAGGAATCATAATTTTCTAAACATGACTATGCCTACAGTGCCATCTGTAAACATCTCCACATTCCAGGTGCAAGAATCAGGTCAAAGGGCGCTGGATCTTGTGGGAGCCCGAGGAGAGGACAGGAGGATCAGGAGAAAGGAGTCACGTGTAGCCACTTTTAACTTTCCTCACCCGATGATAACCCGTCTATCTCGTCGTCATCGCCACCAATGGCCATCCAAAACGCTTTTGCTACCTGGAAAGCAGATTTTGTGCGAATACTCAATATGGGAGTTTACATAAACATGTTTACCTCCAACATTTTTTTTCAAGCCAATTCACACTGAAACATGGCTATTTAAATGTGCTGCTGTTCCAAAAAGGATTAAAAAATAACTTCATGGTAGCCGATTAATCTTTTATGTATTGTGGATACACTATGAGCATGAACAGATCCTGGTCTTGGTGTCTTATAGCCAGGGGTGAACACAGTTGCTTACCTTCTCTGCATGAACCTTCCTCTGCTCATGAGGTAATGACGAAGCTTTGTCTGCAGGTTGAAAATAAATCAAAAATCAACTGTACAAATATTTGACTTCCACAACAACAATAAGAGCTAATAATAAGTTTTAAAAAGGGACCAACAGAGGATGTGGCCTTTTTTCCTCTGAGTGTTAAGAGACAAAGTTATGTGTTTGCTTTGTATTTATCAATTACCTTTCATCTCTTTTAATTTCGTAAAGAGGCGTTCAAAGTTATCCACATCTGCATCTCCAGCTGTGAGATTTGCAAGTTCCTGAATGTCCAAATCAGTCATTGCATCTGGGAGATTCAACACAAGCGCAAATGATTAACTTTAAATGTAATGGCATTTCATCTTCAGTTATCAAGATTTCCATGTGTTGGGTGAACATCCCGAAAAAAATATGTCAGGATTAACATGTAGCATAAAACATATATCATCAGGAGTTGTTCACTTACCTACTACTGTGTCTCCCTGTGTGCCTGTGTTTGGACTACTTTCTGTGTGGTTTGCCTCCTCACTAACAAGTGAGCCCTCTACTGGCAAGCTGGAAGACTGCAACAGAGAAGGAGCTAGGGTTAGCATGCCTCCTAGTAACTGACAGATTAAAAGGCCATTTAAATAAAAATGTAATGATATACACAAGAGAAAAAAAAAGCAAGAACACATTGAAAATCATGATGAAAGTGAATGAACATGAATGCAGCATAACTGCAACTGACTGGAGGATCTTGGCAGTTGTTTGGGTGAGGATTGTTGTGTCTGGATGCCACCAAACTACTCATCAGACCAAAGCCCTGATTGTGTCCTATCGAACAGAGAAATTAAATGTTACATACCATACATTCACATGAAGATAAATTGAACAGTTGGGAGAAAATGTAATAGTTTAAATCGTATTCCCGTCATCTCACCATCTTTCATCTCCACACTGGACCACACGTTGGCATTGAGAGCCTGGACGATTCTCTTTACTCCTGTGGATTCTGGAAAGTCATCTAAAAAAAAAGGCCACAAAGACAGTTAAAAGTTTAGCTAAAACAATAACAATACGTGCTCGGTGTATGTAACACTCACCATCCTCATCTGGCAACTCCTGTGGATTGAGCTCTACCAGTTCAAAGGCATGAGCCAAACACCACTGCTGTGCTTCATGCCTGGTGACCCCTTTGAATACAAATTACACTTTAGATGCCGTACAGCATTCCTAAAAAAAAAAATGCTTTCAAATGATTGATCAAGAGAGCTGGGAGAGCTCACCTGTTTCACAGACTCTGTCACACACCAGAATGAGCACCTCCGGAGCGAGATCTTCCACCACTGATATCCACGGATGGAGCTTATCCAGACCATCCTTCTGCAAATATCATACACGTTACACAGGATTGGAGAGATTTACAAACCAAACCCCTCACTGTTGAATCACGTACCACTGTGCTGTCAAAATAAGCGATGAACGCCTGCATGGACTGGGCAATCTCTGATGACATTTGAAAGGTGCTTGGTACGACACATAGTCTGACATCTGCTGTATAATACTTGTTGTTGATGATCCACGGATACCAGCTTACTGACTCCTCTCTCTTAGTTGGCTCGGGCAAAGTCTTCGTACTGAGGATCTCTGAGGGGGAAACACATGCATCATGAGACACAAACAAACAAACAAACAAACAAACAAACAGAGACCTTACGATGGGCTAAGTTGCTCAGCTTGCTTTCACTGTGGCCGCCGCATACCTGTAGAAATAACATGCACGTAGCCTCCTTCGGCTTTACATTGTTGTCCCACAAAAAAGATACCACCTAACTCTCTCAACAACTTTGAGACAAACGCGGTATTAACGCGCATTAGCGTCATTCAGGTGCTACTGTTATCTGTTGTGCTAAGTTAGCTTCGACGTTAGCCTGTCATGCATGTAATGCCAAACTCACGTTTGATCAGCTCCTCTTCTTTAAACCCACTGTCACAGCTGGTGACGAGCACGCACGGAACAGTGACCTCTGTGTTTTCTTCTGATGTTGACATCGTTTTTTAAATATTTTGGGGACAAGCTTCTCCAGCTGCTAGCTTAACGTGACGTGAGCAACTTCAACGACCTTTCAACTCTGACTGCGAGAGGGTCGCTTCCGGTGCAGCGTTACCATGGTAACCTCGAAGAAACTCGACTTACCGCTTGTTTTGTTTTTTTAAATAACGTCTTTAAATACATTATAATTTTGAATATAGATGCTATAACACAAGTTATGTTCAAATTAAAGTCGCTTCCTGTATTTTTTTTTTTAGCTAAATACGTTTTATGTCGTTGTCTATTTTTACCCTGAATTTGCCTTTCAGGCAACACACTACACTCGGAAGCTTTATTAATTAATTTACAATGAGTGTGTTCTCGTTAATGGTTTATGTAAGATTAAAGCAGGTCAATAGTTGTGTTATTGATTTGCTGGCTTTAACATACGTTGAAATTGCCTGACAGTTTGTACTCAGGGTAAAATAACACCAAATTAATGCCATCACCATGACAACGAGTTACGAGTGGGATTTTTTTAGTGATACCTAGCTAGCTAGACAGCTTTGGTAACAGTCTTCATTGAGATGTCGTGACATATGTGTGTGTGTGTCATATTATTACACAAAAAAATGTCTGATGAAGATAAGCTGGGAGCCGTTTTATTTCAGGTAATGAAACTTAACGTATATACATGAAGTTGGCAATTTAACGACTAGTTAGCTAGCTAGCTTTTGAAGTACTAATATGCAAGAATAAACTAATGTTAAAAATTTATGGTTGTTTTTAGGGTCCACGTGTGGCCATGTGGTAAATCTTCCCGAGATAAACATATTAAGGAAACCAGCTAACGTTTACATGCAGTTTCTCAACTTTTCAGAAAGATAACTACAAACATGGCGCCACTTTACTCTTCTTCTCTGTATGAGCTGTACACTGTGTCCACTGTCCAAAGCCTGTTGAAAGTGCCGCCACCTCTGGTCGGCGGATGTAATGCACGATTTCAGTGCCAAGGTCACATACTGTATATGGAGCTGTGCTGCTGGCTGCGTGTCCACATCATGTACAAAACATCACTGTGTATTACAGGTTCAAGATGATCTGAGACAACTCAAACGTAGTCTTGAGAAAATCACCGTCAGTGAGAGACTGGACATTCAAGCCTTGGACAATGCCATTCGCAAGACAGAGAGCAGCATCAGGGTGAGAGCTCAGCATAAAGAATGAGCACTGATAACAAAAATATTAAATATACACAAATGTAGCTGAATGACAATCAGGCAGCTTATACTTTCTTTAATTGTAAATAGAAACATGCAGAGGATCATCTGAAATCAGTGTCTAGGCAGCTGCTGGTTCTTCCAAGCATTGGCAATTTACAACAAAATACAGCGCACATTCCCAAATGGTAAGTAAGGAGAAGCTTATTTATTTTGACTAGGAAATAAGTAATATAGTGGGGAATCTTCACCATACCGTGTATGAATTTTGAAGAAATATGTTTAGATTCGCATACATTTTGGTGATGTGTATGGTGAGCCTGAAAGAGATTTTACAGGAAACCTGCTCTGGAGAGTATCCCAGATGTGCATCCACAAAGGGAAGAGCTTCCAGGGCCCTCACCTGGGGAAAAGGTAGATTATATTCATGTGCAGATACAAATACACATTTATTTATTAATAAATAGTAGTATAGTAAAGGCTATAACATACAGTATACTAAAATAGCTAAGTTAGAAACTACTTAATTGTATTACACATTAAAACAGGCTGACAAAGTTTCAAACTAGGTGTGATAGAGGAAAACACATTATATGTCTTTGATATTGCTATCACTGTTGCTATAGCACATCTTATTATAAATAAAGTTTTGAAACTTTACTCTGTCTGTCTCGTTCAGCACAAATCAGCGTTATCCATGCGTCTGCTGTGTAATCCCGCTCACCCAAACAACAGAGCCATCATGCATGAGAAATATGGCATATCACTCCCTGACATCCGCAAGAGGAGCACAAATGCAGTAAGTGATCTGGCTATAAATGCAGATTAATAAACTCGTGCATGTTTTCCACAGAAACTACACATTACAGATAGGTTTTAATAAGTAATTTTAAAGTACCATGTGATTTTTGGGGCATGAGTATCATGATAAATATTTTTTAAATATATTAATGCTAGAAATAATGTCAAATGTATTCTGTTATTTTCATAACAAATGTATGAAAATCACAGCACTTCATTGTGATGTACTGTGTACATTGTGTAAACATAATTAACTTGTAAAAATGATAGATAGACAGAGGATATAGTTGATAGTCCCATAATTATGTACTACACTTTGTTGTCAGTCAGATTCAGTAGTCTACAAGACAATGATGGAGTGTATGACAGTTAAAACTCAACGGAACCTACGGAAATCAGGCTACATCTGGTATTTTCATCTGTCTTTTTTTAGTTATGTAGCAGATTTTCTCATTACCCTTCAGTCTTACTGCTGGACAGACAAGACTATAATCAACTATAATAACTATAATCAGAATACTATCATGTCCTCCAGTTATTTGCTCTGTGCAGTGAGACATTGATTCTTTTGTTCAGAGTCTTTGTTGTTATTAACTGTAAGATACAGCACATGCCTCGGGAAAGATTTGATTAGGAAGCATTACAGGAGTTTCTGTTACAACTAAGATGAATTGGATATCATTGTTCCTTTCCCGGATACTTACTCCCTTAAACCCCACAATAGACACTTTATGCTGGAGTGAAGAGTGATGGTACAGGTCTGCATTAATAGAAGCTTCAAGTCTCATGCTCAGAGAGACAGTGACATAAAGGTCACTTGGCTTAGTGATGACAGCCAGCACTTATCACAGCAAACAAATTAATCTTTGCAAAGGTCGGCATTAGTTTTAGATATGTTTTACACACTTTCTTTTCCAATATGTTTTTGGGAATCTATACCTGACATGAGAAATAGTGGCCAAGACTGTCACTCTGATATAGGAGAGATGGAAGTGCTGGCTGCAGAAAGCGGAAAGCAGCAGATTGCAGCACATCAGCATTCTTCTAAAGAAACAGGCGCCTGATTGCTGTGCTATGGGCTACTGGTTTACAGCTGTCTCAGGACAGAAGTGGGTACCTGGTCCAGCATGCCAATAAGACAGCCGTAGCTTCCCCAACTGCTAACCACTGGCTCTCTGCCTGCTGCCTCCTCCTGCAACTCAGGCCAGCTCTTCTCCACTCCATACCCATGCCAAGGAATGAGCTTTTGCATTTTAGCAATTTTACAAAAGGTGCCACCTTTTCCCAACCCCATCTGAAACAGATGTGTGCCTTTGAGGGGAGAATCTTCCAGCACCTGGCTACTACCTGTGGTCTGTCAGAGAGCTCACTGGTCTGAGAAGAACGAAGGAGAGGACATTAGGTGACAAGTCTGGAGAATCAGCCGCAAAAACTTTGTTCTTTCTGAGTAGTGAGACAAGTAGAGACATTTTAATCTGTTTATATTAAACTAGGCCATTAAATCTTTTAAATATTTAATTTTATCATGATACATTAATGCACACTAAAAAGTTGAGCAAAACAAATTTGCTCTGAGTTATAGTATTTTAAGATTAATATGTAATCTTGACTACTGAATGATCAATTGATGTTTACAACTTCAGTACCAGTTGGTTTTAGAAATTCTTAATGAATAGAGAAAATCTATTGTTTGTAATCATACAGACCTCTATTTTATAGTTATTATGCCAGAGAGTAATTTTTTTTTACGTACATCACAAAGCTGACACGAGCGACTGATGGTCGGTTGCCTCCTATAATTACCAAAAAAATTTTTTTTATGAAGCTAGGTCCGTTCTTCCTTTACTGCAAGCAACAACCTTTTAGAGCAGGAAATGCTAGACCAGGATCTGGTAGCATTGCTTTGATTTATTTATATTGGATGTAAAACCCCTAATCTTCTAAACATTTTCTGTCCAGGCAAAACATCCTAAAATAATCACTGGCTCTGTGGTGAGTCCTCAGGCAATTGAACCAAAGGGCCGTCACAGCCTGGCGATGCCTGGAGAAGAGATAGGGACAGGTAAACAGACCAAACACTTCAACGCTGCTAACTGTTATTTGAATTATTACTTAAAATTATTTAAATTCTTTATATAAACTATTTTTTATTTTACACAACGTTTTGAATTTTATATTTTGTTTTTTCATTTTCATCAATGCCAGACACAAGTTTGCTTCATATGTCGATCCAGCACAAGGCTGCTCCTTTTCACCCCAGAGAGGATTCATATTCTTCTAAGATAGGTTAGTGTTTCTTATACTGATAATAAAAGTCCTGCCTCTGTGGCACTCCAGTATTTGTGAGTGCTTATCGCTAGAACAATGGCAATTATGCATTTTGTTTTCAGTTTTGCTCTCCTATCTTGTCTCTCATTGTTTTGACCGTCTATTGGTTTAAACTCCTTAGTGACACCCTTGTAGTAGCAGCAGCTGTCGCTTGATTTGAGAGTGACGACTGGTTGCCACTAATTAATCACTGATAGAGTAAAGTTGTCTGTTTGTGACCTAAGCGAAGTCTAGGGGTCAAAAGCAGCTGAGATGGGAAACAGAACCTGGATTGACCTGTGAAAGTGTAGGCAGAGAAGGCACACCACCCTGGACCACCAAGACACCGCCACCCACAACCTCCAAGAGTATGGACCATAGGAGTATGATACAAGGAACAAATGATCTTACCCCTAAAGGTTTTCAGGTAAACACTGTATTCTCTAATAGCTTTTACATTAAATGAAAATAAGGCCATCAAAGATAAATCTTCATTTGTCACTTCTGTCCCGGTGTTTTATAGAATCTACCTGTGCATGTTCCTGTAAACATCAGCAAATACCCCTTCACCATCATAAAGGGACAGATCAACCCAATGGCGACAGATTTCTGTCACTTCACGCAAAGCTTTAGCTTGATCTGGAGCACCGTGGTAGGTCCTCTGGAGGCCCTGGAAAAGCTGCTCAGGGACTTTGCTGTGCCTCTAGCCAAAGTGAGCGGAGAACGGCTAGTGGAGTTTGGCCGTGGTTGGGATAATGGTTGGAAAAAAGCTCCTCCAGTGATCAGCCTCCTCTCAGTGCTTGAAAACTGGGAGGAGGTATTGGGTCTGGTCTTACGCCCAGGTCAACGCTACAAGGGAGAGGGAGGCATTGAGGCGGCTGCCATCCACATTCAGTCCTGCTGGAGGCGCCACTCAGCCCGGACAGCCTACCTGCGCCACTGTCAGCGCAAGTGGGCGGCAGGGACCATCGCCATCTCATGGTTGATGCACAATCAGATGCGTCGTGTCAGGAAGGCCCTGCAGGCCCGGCGTTTCAGACAGCTGGAGAATTACCGTAGCAGAGCCCAGGTGATATCCTCATGCTTTCTCTGTCTTTCTCCCTCTGTCTTACTTAATTTTGCTCTCTCACCTATTCAAAGATCGCCTTGGTTTCTCTCTTTTCCCCAAATTAGACTCAGACTTTTATGTATGACCTCCAAATTAAATTAAATGAATCAAATCCTAAATTTGGATGTATATGTTTAATGTTTACATGTTTCATCTGAGTTTTTTTAATTATAAAAATTAAATTAAATTAAATTAAATTAATCTACATAATTCTTAAATGTTTGCTTGTGTGTTTAAAAAAATCTAAATATAACCACTGACTCTAGAGCCATTGTTAAAAAAAATTGTTTAGACTAAAAAGAAAATTATGTTTCCACATTTCATCTCACTATACAGTTCTGTTACCCAGTCAAAACATTCAGTTTTTTACAGGTCAATTAAAATCTGCGTTTGAGCATAAACCTTTCTGAGGGGCTAAGAGTCTCTCTCTTACTGCTTTGAGTAAATCATTGTAAAAGTAAGGACAGAAATAGAGCAAGACCAATTGAGCAAGGTCAATAAGAATTCAGGGTTATTAATCAGGGGATGTAACTTTAACTAAAATATGCTGCTTTAGTACTTCTGCTTTGAGGTGAACCGAAACACAGAACAGCAGAGGGGAGCAGTGAGACAGAGTAGAACAGCAGAAAGAAGCAGGATAAACATAAAACATCAGAGGACCTAGATGAACAGAGGGGAACAGCAAAGAGAAGGAGTGAGACAGATGAACAAATTAAAACTGCAGCCACACTGAAAACAAATGAAGGCAAATAAAAAAACGTTAAAAAAAAAGAGGTCTGAAGATCGAGGGCAAAAAAAGTGCAACCAGAATACAGTATAAATATCAAATAAATATAAATATTATTATCTCTCTTTCTATATATATTATATGTAGATTGTTTGAAAATTTTAATTTATAAATCAGTTGTTTGTTATTTGGTTTTAGAGAGTGAGTGCAGTGGAATAATGTAAGCTTTGTAGTAGAGTGACACGTGGAGCAGGAGGTTTGAGTGTGGTATTTAATTAAAATTGACTAGATAATTAAATTCTACATATTTTGAGGGGGTATATATCATGTTAGGGTGTGAAGACTAATTTATTACATTACTGCTTTTTCCGGGTTTTTATGCTCAATACCTCCAAATATTTTCAGTGTCCTCCCGCCAGAGCAGAACCTTACAATCTTAAGCTCAAGAAACAAAAATAAAAATGTGTTTCTATTTAGCTCTTCAAGAGAGTAGGGTGACAGCACAATTTCCCCCATTTTCCATTTTTTCCTATTCAGCGTAGATGTCATGTCTGTGCTGTCATCCGGGTTGAACATCTTTAGAAGCGCTGACAAAATATTAATTAGTACCTACAAGTTCATTTAGTTTAAACATCGCTGTGTGTGTATACATGCACTAAATGTATGTTTTCACTCTTTAAACATTCATACCCTGTTAATTAAGCCTGCTAATCTTCCCCTGGCAGTAGCATCATGTACCTTGCTGATTGAATTAATTGTGAGAAGATGTTTCTAAAGTAAACGCTTAATTTAATTAAGGTGGTATTTTATGCTTGGTTTGCTTCTGTTAGCCCAGAGAGATATTGGCTTGATGTGTTTTAGCTATGCAGTGATGTGATGATTTGTGTGTGTGTGCGTGCGTGTACATGCTCAAGCGGTCCCCTCGCTGATCACTCCTTTTCTCCATCCCCAGCATCTGGCAGCCAACTGGAAACACATCCAGTCCTCCAAGAGGACCATTATCCACATCCCTTCATTAGGTAGCTTTCTCTGCCTGCTGCACACACACACATCTGATCATCCCCTGTCTCACCACTCTGCTGCCCCAGTCTGTGGCCCTGGTGGAGGCACTCTGTCTCGTTCAAATGACTCTCTGCAGGAAAGCACTCACAGGATGATGACAGTCCCCATGCCAGGCAACTGAACAATTTAGTCGCAATCGCCATTTAATTTGCAGATTAAGCAAATGAAAAGCCATTATGTTGAATATTTGCAAGAGGCGCAAAGGTCTTATTTTATTGCTGTGCCAAAAAAAAAAAAAAAACACTCAAAAAAGAAAGAAGCTGTTTTTTTTAAAAATTTGCACGAGACATAGAGTGCAAGCTATGATCCGTTCTTGTTCTAATTTCACCATGGCACTCACATTTAGACTGTAATCAGGCATGTGCATTGTAAATCATTGAGCGATTGTCTAAAATTATTAAGCCTAATTACTAGCAGATGGAATGCTTTATTTGCACTTGGGGTGGCTACAGAGAGTGCTGTGTGAGCAAGGATAATTAGAAAGTTGAACCCCATTGTTGTTAATTAGCATGAATCCAATCATTTAATTACCTTGATTCAGTTGAGGATTCTCTCTCAGGCAGAAATCCAGACAGACATTGAGTAAAATCCTGGAGGTACCACTGGATCTAGCTCAGTGGTGGCTGGACATGGTGCAACAGGACTCGCAGCAGACGACAGACACTGCACCTGCTAATTATTAAGCTAAATTAATCATCAGATTGCACTACTGTGTGATTAGACTTAAGTACCCCACCCCCAAGTCTAGTAGCATGCACATCTGAGGGTAGTTGTACAGAGCTACAGATTTTGAATAAAGCCAATTAGAGAAGACATGAATCTCTCGTGGAAAGTCTCTTGCAAATATTTGTAACCTATGTTTGACAGGATACTCTGAGAGCCAGCGACAGAGCTTGAGGGGATTTGACGTCCTACAGAACATCCAAATAAGCAGACTGTGTGATATAAGAGGTTGGAGCTTTTCAGTCTCACCAACATATACACTCACATTAACTTTAACATGTTTATTCTAATTTATGAAGTCCTCTTTGTATTTTTTTAGATGAAAACGTGGAGGTGATTTACATTTGTCCACGGCATCTGGGGGATGACATCTTGCACTATTACACCAGCCTCCTGAAGTGTGATGGAGCCACAGACGGGGCTGATACCGGGACAACACAACCCTCATCCTGCGCCAGACGCTTTATCATCCTCACGCCTGAGGCTGTAGATTACTTCCCGGTAAGGTCAATCACATTCACATTTAGTGCACAAATGTAACAATGTGACAATGCATGTTTTCTGCAGGATCATAGAATTTACTGTGGACAAATCGATTGTGCTGTACTGTAGAGAAGCTTCAAGCATCTGTAGTTTGTGGATTCTCCTCTAGAGGGTACTAGAGGAGATTGTTACTATACAGTTGAACAGAGAGAGCTACTCTGTCTGTTTTATTATTTTTCATTCCCTTTTACTACTTTTGAAATTAAACATCTGTGTTATTTTGAAGTAAACAAACTAAAGCTATAGTAAGTTATACTTAATTAAAATACATTTAATGGTCTCTGGCTGGTGTTCACTAAATAATTAAATTCCATATTAGTTGCTTTAATTATCTGTTCATTTCATCAGACTGCTGCACTTTCAGACATTCTCAATTGTTTTGATTACCTCGGTACAGTAAAATCAAGGTGTTGTCATATCGTCTTTTTACATCCTGCCATTCTATCCATCTTTTTACATCCTTTTGCACTGGATTGAATGTGCCACATGACATGGTCTTCTTCATTTCTTTCTATTGATTTTCCTGCTGTTTTGTTGTTAAACTGTGCCAGACGTGTTGCTGAGATGAATCACTGCTACCCATGGCTGCCAGCGCATTCTGCCAGTGACAGAAGGGATAATTCCATGTGGATCAAATAAATACAGATGTGAAGTAATTAGTTATATTCCCAAGGAGCTCATTGCTAGCACACATTAAAGATGTGAAGGATAGGGGAGGCCTCCCACAGGCAGCTTTTATCAATTCAACCTGCTGGAATACAGAAGAGGTCAAAACCCTGCTGGCTATTACAATAATAGATCTGTTGTGTGTACACAGTGATAAATCAGGTCAAGGAACAACCCTTAGAAGACACACTCTTAGTTCCAGCAGTAATCTTTTTCCCCTCTTGTCTTCCAGACTCACAACATGTGCCTGTCCACACTGCTAAAGTACAGTCCACGCACCCTGAAGCGCATCAGGAACCTGATCCAGGGGAAGCAGGCCTATATTGTAGGTGGAGTGGCCCACATGGATGACCTGGCAGTGGCTGATGAGTTAGGAGTACCAATCCTGGGTCCAGAACCAGCTATTGCACAGCTCTACAGCACCAAGTCTGGAGGGAGGAGGATCTTCGCCGGGGCGGAGGTTGACGTACCCCCTGGTCAGGGAGACATCTACTCACTAAACCAGGTCAGAGATCAAAAACACAAATGCATTCCAGTACAGCATGAGGTCTTTTATCAATGCCCGATAACACAGAACACATTTTCACTTTAACTTTTACTTGTAGTCCCTAAAGTTTGTGATTCACATGTCTCTCTCTTGGTTTAGCTTTATGAAACACTGGCGGAGCTCATGACTCACAACATGGATGTGCAGCGCTGGCTCTTCAAGATGGACTCTGAGCATGGTGGGCTTGGTACAGCATACTGTGACATACGCTATCTTAGCTGCTATAACTGGGCCCTGCAGGAATATCGTCGTTATGGTACTGAGCTATGGAAAACAACATGGATTCAGGTAAAGATGCGACCTAGAGGATTACGTCATTCCCTCCCTATCATAAACTATAGGACCACTTCTTAAAGCACATTTTATACACTTACTTTTATGCAATGTTTTATTGAATTTGCTTGAATTTTAGGTTTGTGTTTTTATTTTTTTATTTATTTCTCTTATTACTTCTCCCTAAATTGATGTTTTTTACTATTATGTCTTGTTTTTATGGCTCCCTGCAAAGCGCTGGTTTTAGAAAAGTGCAATACAAATAAAGTTTATTGCTATTATTATTACACTCATACCAATGAGGAATCGGCCATTTAAACTTAACATGGTAACAACTAGATACTTAACAGATAACATTATAGTAACAGCTAGATCCTAAAATGAAGATGATGCTTCTTGTTGAGAGTTAGATTCACTTCTGTCATTGATAGAACAAAAGCATAGGTCACAGTGAGGTCAGAGAGATGCCATCATTTAGCCCAGAGGAGGGTGTCTTATATAGTATCAGTCACAATGCTGGTCCCTGTAGTACAGTATTTTGGGCATTGTCTCCAGAGCCACAGAACATTAAATCAATACATAAAATATCTGTTTATACACACTGCCATTATCTATTCTCTAAGGCACACACATCACAGACACATCTCTGACACACACATACAATCTGGTCAACAGAGCATTTATTTCTCTGTTTGTGTGTATATATTTGTTATAAAACCATTGTAGATTAATATCACGCAGATTTGCACCACTTTTAATTTGACAATAGTATAACGAATTGATGTAGAAATGACACTAAACACTTACTAATCCTTAAATTGCGGCTGATGTTGATGCTTTGATCTGCTGCACTGGCATTACAGCATTGAGCTTTCTGTCTCTGTCTGCACATCACACTTCAGTTTGATCAGTTTGATCCATTTGTAAAGAGATCACTTTAATACAAATACCAAGTGTACAATTAAAAGCGAGACAATGTAATTATTCTATAAAATATCAACATTTGCTTTCTCTTCAAAATTCAGGTTTAATCTCGGACTTGTTTGGAACAAATAAAATGTATTTAATCATTGGTAAACCATTCATTTAGTACAGATGCAATCTGTACACGGTTTCTGAGCCCCTGGCTCTTATTTCTCATATGCTTACAAAGTAGCCTTTGATTTTCTGTCATGTGTTAATTACCGTATTTTGCCATTTAACTGGGAGCTTTGTGTAAACTAATTACTGGCTAATGATTGTGGGCTTGAAGCACAACGATTTTACTTTTTATTCCATCCGAAGGAACAGCAGTCATCTCCAGCTTCTTATGGCTCACTCTGTTTTGTTCCTATTAGCTCGTTCTTTGATTCATAGTGTATGTGCAGTGTGGGGCTGTAATTGTTGTGGCATCGGTGCTGTTAATTATGGCAGAGAATGGCTGAGCCACAGCCAAGGTCCATAATGGTGGCTGAGGCAGCACAGGAAAGTAAATGGGGTTTGTTTCACCAGCTGGGGTCCCATGGAGAGGGAAGAGTGCCGAGGCCCCCAGTGTAGGCCGACAGCCTCAGGGCTTCTGGGCCATATGGACACAACACTTTAACTGGCCTTTATTCTACACCTTGCTCTTTTAATCAAAGCAAAGCCCACATCCTGTGCTCTTCATTGCATGATTTTTTTGTTTTGACGTTGTTTTCCCCCTAAAATGTATTAGCCCCCCTAAACGTATTACATCGTCCTTCTGCTGTTGTACACGTTGTATATTGAAGATAGCAATTTGGCTCTCTGTGCTAAAGGATTACAGAACAATGTTGTTGATTAGATAGAAACATATGAATATTTTATATGAGTGTATCTCCTCGCTCTCCTCTCCTCACAGCAGAAACTGTAGATGGATGTTTAAACATGGCAGTACATTTTGAGATATAACAGTCATTAACGTAACACTTTGCTGAAAAGAAGTAGACCTAATTGCAATGGCAATGACAGCCAGTGAATAGGATATATACTCACGATGCTGAATATTTGTAAGCACTTAATCAAAAGATTTTTAAAACTATGTTTATAAAGATAGTAGCAATTTAATTCATTATTAATGAAGCACAAATTATCAAACAAAGCCTTTTAAAATATTAATTCATAATTTAACAGTTCTTCACCAAGATTATTTCTTCCCAAAATATAACAAATAGTGATGACTGAAGTTTATATTATGCAAATATGTTTTACAATTCAGTGGAACGTCTCCTACCCTTTATAATCACAGTAAAAGTAGAGAGGGGATTAGAGTGTACTTGGCTTTAGTTTACACAGACTGTGTGCATTTTTTTTAAATTATTGCTTGTTCTGAGGGGCTCAGCATGAAGACGCCCGACTCACAAGAATGCCATGTGGTCTTTCAGAAGAATCAGATCCCTTCTGGCTATGCAAAAGAAAGCCTTAAAGGGTACAACGTGAAGAAAGAGGGATCACATCAGCATTATAGGAGCTTCCACAGACACAGAGGTCTAGTAGATAGTGTGTTTCTCTGAATATGGTGAGGCCCACAGCCTCCAGCACAATGTTTCAGCCTGCAGAAAGCCCCCAGGCGTCTTTTAGCATTTACACAGAGAGAGGTTAAAGACATGTAGATCTGCACCCATGCAATGCCTGAAGGGGGCCACACACACACTTAAGCGCTCACACAGCTTGCATATGGATCATTAGGCACAAGAGGGTAAAAATTACACCTAATAGCGTCAACAGATGGAGTATTTCTTTTTGTCACGCTGTGTACAAACAGATCTTGAGCAACACCTTATTTAGGTTAAGTTTGTCAACGAAATGGGTCATTTGATAATCACTACCACTGAAGAGGTACAGGGACATTTTATACAGATGTTGTCTGTCTAAATATTGTGCAGTCTGTGATTGCATGAAGGAGTTTAAATATGTAATAGTCTACCTTAACGTAATTAACCTGAATAGCCTTATTAAAACAAAAAAATGTTTCTGTAGTTCGCATTTGACAAAATTTTGTTTTGTGTTTTTATTTGACTTCACTGAAGATCATAAGGGATTGCTGTGCAATTTCTTAGCAGAGGAAAATGTTGCTGACTTTGTGTTAATGTTAAATTCAACCAGGGATGAGAATAATGTGCGAAATTTAATGTTTCATTTAATATTACACATGAAATTAGTCATCAGGCTGGAGTAGATCGAAGTTGAAACTACAGAAAATTTTATTATTATTCATACAAAAAGTGTGACCAGTCAGATTATATCCATCTGTTCCGGAGACTCACTGGAATACTTACTAGCTTCTCAGTTGTTTCACCATATAATGGAGAGATGAAATGGCAATCAAAGAGGCAGGGCAACATTTATTTTATTTATGACCAGATTGCTTGGCTTTATGTGGACACCAAGCAAAGCTTGAATCCTATCACAGGGTACTGTACGCAGTTTAAGTTCAAATAATTTATTGCAAAATACCTCTCTTTCTTTTCTTCCTGTCCTGCTGTTTCTGTGAACTGCATAGGCAAAGTCCTGGGGTGAGCTTGCTCTTCCGTTGAAAATGACAACCGTTCCCTTACACTTTTTGCCGCACCATTGTGTGCTTTATGGTTTGTATAGGGGGAATCACTGTGTAGCATTTGACCTCGCCTCTTACAGTACTTGAATATGATGATAGCTGTTACATGACTGGAATATCAACAGCATAATCTCCAGTCCTGTCTCCAGTGAAGCCAGACAGCATATACTCAAAACAAAGTAACGCTCTGGGTAGAATGATGAAAGAACAAAGATGTTTTTTTTCCATTCAGAATTAACACGTCTCGTAGACGTGTTTCACATATTTTGTGTACGACCAAATTAAATTCCTGTCTAATGATCATACACAGACATTATTACATACCCAAGCATGTATTTAAAAGAAGACTCAGTACAACATGACTCATACAGTCACCATGAGTTTTTTATAACACGATATGTATCGTATAAAATTAACGGAGTCAGAGAGAGCAGTGTACAAGAGTTGCCAAACTGTATGACACCTAAAGCAAAAGTTAGAAATTAACAGCGTAATTAAGTGGTGAAACTATTATGGCATTTCCTAGTTACAGAAACAAGAGTGATATCGATCCCAGTCAAGACCTGATTGATCCCCAGATAGATGGGGTTAGCTTAGGCATTCATCAGCTGCCCAGCGGAGAGAGTTGTTATTGAGGGCAGGTGCTTTCTCTGTGGCTGAGTTAAAGCCATTAGACTCCTGAGGCCTTCTGATAATAGGCTGTCACTCACAGATAGACCCTCCTGCAGTATCCATCAGACACTCGCACAGAAATTGAAGCAGCCACCAAAGGTCTCAAGGATAACAAGCAGTCACCGGAGTCATCCGGATAACACAAGGGCATTTCCAATAATGTAGTCAACCTAGAGAGCATTCATAATGCGACAAAATAAAGTAGCCAGGACTTGTTATTGACTCGTGTTTGAATTAACAAACATACATAATATCCTCAAATCTGTCACTGGCTCATTTTCAGTACCTCCCTAATGTATGCACCTTAACTTTCTTTCTGCAGGAGTCTGTACTGCTCAGATATTTAGATGAGATCCCAGAGTGGCTTGCCCGTTACGCCCGGCCTGCTAAAACCTCCTGCTATCCCAACTGGGCCTGCTTCCTGAAGACCTACCTCAGGCAAGGTCAGATACCTATTGTCAGGCACTGAATGCTATTCACCTGCAAATACAGCCATTTGGAACATGCTAAAAGTCATTTTCTATGTCCATTCTAGTCCCTAGATGTTGCCTATGCCTACAAATTAAATCATTTTCATGTTACTCTTGTTGGCTTTTAAACAGCTGCGAGGAAAGTTTCAGTTGTCAGTGGTTAACTTGTTGTCTGTATTGTAGCCATTCCTTTGCTTTCACTGTGTGACCAGGTGGTGTGGTAGAGGCCTACCCCCCTTCCGACAGTGTCACCTGTCTGACAGTAGATCTGCTGCTGGAGCCCGGGGGTGAGGTGACCATGCTGTCATGTGGAGACCAGCTTCACGGCTCCTGTCAACTGGAAACTATAGGCTCCACCATTCCTCAGACGTCCGTACGCCCAGAGACTTTGCACTCCATCTGCGTGCGCGTAGGCCAGGCCTGTCTACAACGCCTCATCATAGGTTATGTCTCCGTGGACCTGGCTACCTTTCTGAACCACAACACCATGGAGCAAAGGGTGAGTCACATGCTGGGCAAGAGAGGCTCTTGCTACAACAGTGGTTATGGTCTGGGTTGTTGCAACACGTGCCATTAAAGCTTTCACCATATCTGTGAAAAAGATCAATTTCTAGGCTGGATCAGGGATCCATATGAGCAGATAGGTGCCTCTCCTACTGCTCCTTTGGGATTTAGAAAACACACAAGGCAAACAGTGGGCGCAGGGCCTAAATGTGTCACAAGGCCATCTAATAAACTGTCAGGTCTTATTGTGTCGATACACTGATTCCACCATTTAAGGGTTGCCCTTTAACCCTACAATGCCAAGAAATTCAGAGGCTCCTATCTTTCAGACAATAGGTCATTCTAAAGTGATTTGGCTGCTTCTCGGGGATGCTCTGTCAGTGTTTAACCCCTAGCTGGTTACCTGCATTGGTCTTGTTATTATAGCAAGGCGACATCGAAGCCTGATCTCATTTGTCAGGATTAAGTTTTGTTGAAACCTTGTTGATTTATGATATTGGAAATGGTCTGGTTTATGATGGTTTAACCTCTGCTCCTAACATGTGGCTACATTGACTACTTATTGATCCAGAGCTGTAAAATGAAATGCTTTGTTTATAATATGGCTTATAAAATACAAAACCTGCAAATGGTCGAGAAAGCACAAGAGCTACTTTACAGTTTAACAAAAAAGGCTATGCAAAAGGACACTGAATGTGTTCAGATGTTTCCCCTTTTCTTTCATTAAAAATCCATCTGATAGCAATACAATATAATACATAGCGAGTGAAATAAAGCTTTATTCGCGTTTGCATTCATAATGGATTCTCAGTCTAAAAAAATGAATTTGGAGTAGACAGAGCTGAGGGCATGATAGCCACTAGAGGGTAGTATCTTATGATTAGATGTTAACATACAGTGTGAGCAAAGCAGTGTTCAAACCATGCAATCTAAAAACTTTAAATATAATGTATATATGTATTAAATATATATTTATATGTAAAAAATATTATTTGTTCCCCTTGAAATACAGAAATGTTTTCATCAGGCGTCCTTATGTGGTCTGTGGATTTTAAGGTAAAAAGATATCTCGTGGTATTTCTTACATTTTAGGATTTCATGTAGTCGAAATAAATTATAATTTTAGTGACACTCAAATCAGAAAACGTGCTATTTCTTAAATTCATAATAGGAACAGAAGCTGCCCGTTTCTTTGACTGTTCAGAATGATATAATGACAGCCTTAGAATTAATTTTCAGTTTCAGTGTTGACCCAAAATTGAATGGGATTCACTGACAGCATAATTAAGAACAGACTATAAACAGCATGGGCTTCAATAGAGGCAGGAACATTAAAGACAGATTCTTAACCATCTCCCCACACACAGAGCTCAGACAGAGGAGAGCCACATGGGCAAACCTGTCTGGATTTAAACATCAATTTAGATTCAAACCTGTTGCTAAAAGCTGCCTACTTTATTTGATGGGAAGAAGTGGGTCACATATGTTTGCCCTTGCAGTCTTTCCTCACATTGTGGAACGGTGGGGCCCCAGCTGCAGCATCAGGGTTTTTAATGAAAATGCAAGGCAATAGAAAACAGGTACAATCCAGGCTTACATTTCCCACGGCTTTGTTAAGAACCACAATGAGACATTTGAGTATGATTTTTAGTGAGTCGGGTGAATGGTGCGGCAGAGTGTGTCCATCACTCAGACTCAGGGTACCAACCTGATGCATAGAGACTAGCGTCTATCCAGTGGTAGCTACTGCACCTCTTGGCAGTGAAGGTGGCTGAGTACAGGACATACTTCTGAACTGAACACAAGCTGCAATGGCCAAGATTGTTTTGACGTGTACTGTTTACATTTTTAAAGCTCAGTCAAAATGTTGAAATGACAATATTTAGTCATGCAACTACAAATCATCAAGAAACGGCATTTTTACTCACTGGAACAGTTTACAGATTACAGGCTACAACTCCCAGTTTATAACTCAGATCACATGTTGCCTCAAATTATTTTTATTACCGGAATAATTTAATACATTATTTTAGGTATTTCTTTAAGTGGTTAATTGGAAGTGTTGTGAAGCCCCTTTAACATTTATACATTAAGTTATTAATGTTTTAACTTGAGCTCGACTTATGAGAAACTAATCAATTATTCGACTGACAAAAATCTAATCTGCAGTAATTATTATAATTGATTAAACGTTTAGATTTTTTTAAAACCTTTAATTAATTTAAGTTTCTCTGATTTTAGTTTCCTAAATGGGAAGATTTGCTTATTTTCTGATAGATTTGCTCTATTTTCCTGATATTTTCTGAATATTATTATTATCTGATATTTTCCTTTGGACTGTTGGTTAGACATAAACAAGACATTTTAAGACGTTACCTTGGAAAATGTGATAGGCATTTTTTACTATTTTCTGATGAACATGATGAATTGTCAGACAAATCGCTAATGAAAATAATTTATGCAGCTCTACATTATGACCCATCTTTCACAATATGTTTGAATTTAATAAAAATGAAATGTAGCCTAAAAGAAATGTGGTAGTGGAGATGAAGTGCTCAGGTTACAGAGACTGCGGGCTTCAGACAGGCAGCGATTTGCATTCACTGGCAGGAGCGTTTACTTTGACAAATAGGAACAGCAAAAGGAGGCAGCCGACTGCCACTTAGTTATTAACAACTCCTTCACTGGTGATTTATTTGCCACTTTTGAAGAGAGGGCATAGCTATTAGGTTATTATTGGGAAAATTAGCCCTGTTTAAGCAGAAGGCTATGACCATACCTGACCCTTTAATATACTTATAATGATGCCATTTACCATACATATCTGAACTTAGCTTCTCACAAGACCTGAGCCAAACAAACTAGCCCAGGGCAGACTGAATCCAAATACGCAGGGAAGGATCTACTTTGTGCATGTGTCATTCCACAACTGAATTACCTAGATCTGTCGAGCAGACACCATTAACCGCGTTTCTCTCTTCTATCCGCTGCCTCAACATGGATAACATTGTAAGGATTAAAAGGTACTGACCCTTCTCTTTATAAGGATTGGTGGGTGAAATACTTTGATGTTCCATTTTTGTGATTAAATTGGAATTATTAAGTTTATAGTGTCTGTTTTTCTCTGCTGTGACACGGAGTTCATGATGTCTTGTTTGCAGGTGTGGGCTATTGATCTAGACCTCACGTACAGTGACCAGCTGGCCATGACCCAGATGCTTCTGATGATGACTGGAGGAACGCTGAATTGCCGCGCAGGCTGTTTAGAAGTGCCAATGCCAGTCAGAGAGAAATGCTATGAACACCAGATTGCAACCAAAGTACCTTTTTAGATTTGCTTATAATAACAGTTTTGATAATGTTAGATTTTTCTTAAACATCAGTAGGTCGATTTGTGAAGCTGTATCTGAGGTTGTATACATTTGCTGTGTTTCTCCCCCCACACAAATTATGTTGTTAATTTGCTTTCCCCAACAAAGAAACCTCCAGTTCTAAAGCAAGCTGAGAGGATATTATTACACCACTACAGTAATCACAAAGATAGATCAATGTTTTGCTCTTCATTTTTGTTAAATACAACTAAATACTGTAATTACGCACTGAGCTCAATTGGTGTTTAGGTGCTGAATTCATTATCATTTTGATAGATGAGCCTAAATAATCAACACATTAATAATTCATACCATTTTCATTATGCATGTGTATGCATGCTTGAACACCTCATCAACCTGGTGCCAGGCCTTAAACAATAGAGTTCTTTTATTATCAGTATGCCTGAGTTTATGCTTGTTAATCTGCGACTTGTATTATTTTATCAAACATTCATTTAGTTGGTGGCCTGGTGCAGCAGTTGAGCCTCCGCAGTGGTTAATGGCTTTAGCAGTGGCCATCATTAGGGGCCTGCATATTACAAACACAATTAAATCCCTGTTGGACACTTTTATTGTTGTGTGAGGGTCCTGTGTTTGACAACTGCAAACGCACAGCCATCACAGCGAGTTATGTGCTATCTCCTGAGCTCACAAGAGCTTAGGCCTCCTCTTTTTTTGTCTCCCAATGGCGCCTGAGAACCAGGAGCATTTTTATCCTCTTGAGCCCTGCCACTTTTAAGTAATCAACCTCTCTAGTGTTACTTATGACACTCACATGCTCAGAACCCCTCTATTATGGTCTTATGTATTGTGCGTTGAGTGGTCCTTTTGTGCATTCAGTAGTGGCTTTTGTCTACAAAACATTTTCAGTCCCAAAACTGTAGTTTCTTTGATTGGCATCATACAATTAAGCTCATCTTGTATTTGGCATGTCTTCTAAGCATTAATTGTTCCTCCCCGCAGTTAATTAAGAAAGGCCCAACAGTTTACCACATGTGCCCCACACTCATCATGTTTACTAATCACACACACACTCCCCAAACTCAACAGTGACCCTAAGGACATGTGCACGGGGTTCAGCCATCTCTACTCTACCCACTTATTATGCTTTAGACACAAATATAATAGAGTATACAATGATTTTGTCTTGTTTTAGATGAATAGAAAGTCTAATGCCAACAATCTACTTTTTTTTTTTTTTTTTTTTTTTTGCAGCCTCCTGTGGTTAATCATTATGCAGTCATCGGGAGCCGCTTGTTTCACTCCAACCTTTCCATGTTATACCACAGTGTGTTCTTAAAGATGTGCAAGGCTCATGGCATAGGATTCAACATGAAGGTAAAGATTCAAAATTCACTTGTTTCGCCTTGATATCATCTTTATGTCTTGTTTGTCTTTGCAGCTTAATAATATTTAAAAGGTAACTACATTTAAATGTATATAGCGTTTTATACAGTCTTGAGTGATGTTACTTGAGTCAGCGTCAGATGGGGCTGAAAGCTACAAGTTTGAAAATAAATAAATGTGGTGGTGTGGAGTTAGTAAGAAATAAACTTACCAGACCTCTGTAGCCTCTTCTTATCTCTGCTTGAGGCGACGTTAGCTGCTACTAGCACGACACACCCAAATTTTCCACCGAAACTGTCGGTGGTTACATTGCATCGTGGGTGATGTTGGCACCGTGTTTTGGCAGGGAGGACGATACTTCTGGTTCTGCTGCATTGATTTATTTTTTTAGTTCAGCAGTGCTATAGGAGTGCATTGCTGAATCGGTTGAGTGCTTTCTTAATCTACAGTATGTGATGATGGAGTTCTTCTTTTGACTGTGTTTGTTGCTCTTAAATTTCAGAGAAAGCAAGGCACGGTTTTTGCTCTTTATGACAGCAGCGAGCGATGCAGCATTGGAATGATGTAAGTGCTAAAATTCATGTAGGTACACAGAACTGATGAATTTAATAAATTCACACTTTGAACTCTCTCGGTTCAAATAGACAAACAGCAGAGGATTAAGTGGATGAAAGACTTCTGCAGACTCAGAGTAAAGTCTGTTCTTCGAGAGGATTAAGATGCCACCTCTGGCTTTGTTAATGTTGTTACAAACTTAAACAGAGGGTTATTTAACATATTTATCACTCAGATCCTTTAGCTTACACAGTGCTGTAACAGTTAAATCAAGCTGCGCTCATCCCCCTAAAGACTGAAGATGTCGTCTGCTGAAAGTTTCATTTAACCGTCACCATCAGATGAACAAGGTGATTGTTTCTTAGCAGGCAACATGGGGGACATTAGTAAACTCGTTTGTTTGGGGTGTCGTTAATAGAGCAGTCTCCGAAGATCTCCAGGGAGCTCTCATGACCTTTGCTCGGAATCTGTCAGTCATTCATCAGGAAATATCAGCCTCTAAAATGCAAGGACAAACCAATTTTAAGGTACCACGTTAATGACTTAACGATCTCTCCTCATCTATATAATGAAACTTGCATATTCAGTCGAACCCCGGTCAGGTGGAATGCTTTTGCTGAATGGGTAGTCATTTCATTTCACTTCTTTTATCTTTTGTTCTTTGGAGGAGCTGATCAAGGACATCGAGGATGTACTGCAGATGACTGTTCAGAACAAGAGGCGAGTGGCAGAGGATAAACCTGCGACTTAGACAGCTGCTTCACTGATAAACACGTCATTATTATTTTTTTACCAGCTATGATGTCAAATTACCCCGTGAATACATGAACCTTGGAGATGCGTTCATCGTGATTAAACACAGATAGGCAAATAAATCCCTGAAAAGCAATGTCTGACTTAATTCCTTGAATATAATTACATATTGGAAAGTGACAGCCATTAAAGACATACAGTAAACAATGCGCAATTCCAGCAAGGAATCAAAAATTTCATTCATGAAAGTGCATTTATCATGTTATATGGAGCAGTTTTTAGATTTTGTATTGGAAAATGCAGATTAATCATGCTTGTAGTAAACTACTAGTGTAACATAAATTTAACATGTTTGTGTGCTGCATAGTGTCAGATGTTTACAACATGAGACGAGATGTATGAGTGTATTGAATCTTACTGTTTAGTGAGATGTTCCATACATACATTTCTTTTGTGGTTTCATAAGAAGGTTAGTGGTACTGGCTGTAAAAAAGACTCCTTCTGTAAGCTGACAATATTTATTTCTTCATTAAACAGTATGACATGAAATATTGTTTTAAGAAATACAGTGATTTGTTTATAACAGAATATATTAACTATTGGTCCGTTTCTAAGAGTTATTGAAATATTACAAACCACCCTAAATAATATACATACATGTGTATATATACACACTAGCTTGACTTAATATATTTGCCTTTTGTAGCCCATTTAATATTAAAACTGTTTTCCGATGTTTGGTTCAGCTACCATGCTGTCCATGGTGCTGATCCATAACAGACCACTGAATGTTGACTTGCACTGTTTATACATTGTATTCATATTATATTATTTTAGATTATATATTGCTGGATTGGAAAAGATGAATGTCTTCAGCAACATTAATTACATTCACACATCCTGATAAAATGTATGAAACATTTCCAAACTTCTAAACAATAGCAGCTAGTCTGGAGTCTGCTCCTCTCACGCAGGTAACATCCGGTGCACAGGTGAGTACATGTTGGTAAAAACATAGGACGTAATAATCAAATTATAAAGAGGAGGAACAGCTGCACAGCGCACTCTGCGTTTCCAACCGGATGACTTCAGCAGGCGTACCCAGGTCAGTGCAAACACTTGCAGCACCGCACAGCCCCGCACGTCCCGCACAGAGCTGCGACCTCAGGTCTGATCAGACAAACTGTGTTTGTGTCTTGTTTTGCAAACATCAGCTGCGGAGCTGCTCATAGAAACGGTCTCGCTGTTGTACGTGAGCTCATTTTTAAAATGTCAGCACAGCTCAGTGTCTGCATGCAGCTCAGATGATACGAACACGCTCAGCTTTCTGCTCCGTGCATGTTGAGTCATGAAGGAGTTTCTGAGGAGGCTGCACAGCATCTTTGTGAAAGTCGCTCTGTTTCCGAGCACGTTTGGCAGGACGGCGCCGAGGCCAGCTGCCTCCGAGGTGCTGACCTGCCACCTGCTGCAGCGTGGACTCCCTCCGTGGACTTCATACTGTGTCCGCTACAGCTCCGTCCACAATGACCAGTTCGGACTGTCCAACTTTAACTGGACAGTGCAGGGATCCAACTATCAAATACTGAGAACAGGCTGCTTCCCCTTTATAAAATATCACTGCACCAAAGCACCTCAGCAGAACCTGGACTTTGAGGACAAGTTTTTCTCCATGTTGAAAGTTATTAATCTGGGTCAGTACATTCATTTAATGCTCTACCTCATCCCTACACTTACATATAATCATTCTAGTGATTACATTCACCACATGATCACTGTGCTCTTATTGCAGGCATCCCTTGTCTGGCTTATGGCATCGGCTGCTGGATGGTGGTGGGAGCTGCAGAAACGGTGCAGACAAGTGTCGGACCCGTCACAGTTTATTTTGCCTACAAAGAAGACGAAGGCGCGCAGTACTAAGCCGAGAGAAAACACAGTATCGAATGTGTTCTCGAGGAACTGTTGATTGCCAAGCTGCTGTATTTACAACAGTTCCCAGGGTGATGTTCTGGTGGACCTATTGACAAAAGTGCCATCTTGTGTCATTAGTGCTCCCATTGTTTGACTGCACAGGTTCATTTGTGTTTAATTATTTAAGATTCAAAAGTTGCAATGGGGGAGTCAGTTATGCATGTTATTACACTGACATACTATACTACACGGTGTTTATTCGGAAAGCTAACTTTCCATTAAAATTTAATGGAAAGTTTAGGATTTCTCGAAGAATAGACTATTTGACACTGCTCCTTTTCCTGGATGTCTTCACAGTGGTGTCCGTGACCGTTGTGTCAGCCTCCAGTGCAAATGTCAAGAGAGTCAATTCACTGTAAAAGTATAAATTTACAACCAAAAAATAAAAGTGCACAAAATGAACTCGCACCGTTTGTTTTTGTGCCACAAGAACCGTCGTTGGTCAGCGACTCAGGATGAACTCTTGAAATGATGTGATGGTAAATAAGACTTTCCTTTAATGCTCATGTCTTTAGAACTATTAATAATTAATCCAAGTGATATCAAGTGGCATAATTTATTTGATGCCACCGCGTGTTTTGCTTCATTTTGTCTGACAAATGCAGAATTTTAAATAACCTTGGCTCATTTGTTTAAAGGTAAATTAGTGGTCACTCTCCATGCAACAGCTAGTCAATAGTGTTAGAGAAAAACCAGTGACAAGACAGGTCTGATAAAATAGGTTTTAATTACCAACGTGTGGCCTTTGTATAGAGACATCTACACCCCTTCCTTCAGGCTTTCTCCTGCCTTTGATTTCTGGTAATGTGCTTTGCTGACAGGGCACACTTACCTCTGCTGCAGAGTCCTGCTCCCTCTGAGAGGCAGGTTGACAAACTGCCATATTGATTTCTTCACCCCCTCAGCATCTCCTACTAATAGCATTTATCAGGGACCTCAATTTTCTGGCCTTGGCCTCTTCATTTTTAGCAACAATGAAAGCAAACGAATAATTTCTTGTTCTACATGTAAATCAATGCACCTTTTGACCTCTGCACTTGAAGGCAACGTTATCAGCCCTACATGCTGTTCATGATGTACAGCCACTTCATGTGTTCGTATGGTTTGTAAAACCTGCCTGTCCTTAAAAAAAATTTACCGGATAGCTGAATTTCATATAAAAAATATCAAACATTGTTAAATGTGTCTTAAGATGAGAGTCTACATTCAATTGTAGGCCTGACTAACACTTAGTCCAGCTCCACCAACACCTCTCCCCCCCAAAAAAATAAGAAAAACTGCCTTGCTTTGCAACATGGAGAGTGAGACATTAAACACATATTTAAGATGGAGGTACACTAATTTTCACAACCACATTTCAAAGAATACCGTCTTAAATAGCAACGTTTAATACCCAAAGGTCAAAAGGTAACACACACACGCAGATCTTCAGCGTAAAGTTGAAGCTTTTCACTTGATTGCTCTCTGAGGAATAAATTGAACATAAACAAAATATCTTTTCAAAGGTCTTCTGTCTTAAATTTATTTACTTTGCTTTTTTTAAATGCAACATTTCTAAACCCGATGCAGAATTCATGCGATGACACCACACTGTCTGTTAATCATACTAATTGCCTTGAACAAGGAACATTTAGACACACTTATGGAAATCTGATCCATAGTATCAGGCTGCACTTAAATCCCCCTCCTTTCATTTCCAACCTTTCATCAGGACTGAAAGTGTGCATGGGGAATGCTCAGGCAACCATGTCTTAATTACTCATTGACCCTTTGACCCACGAGCTGCATTGATACCACTGTACGGCCAGACACAATCGCATGGCATTGCAACTGACTGCAGCTTTGTGTGCGGCTATTACACAACGATGCGAGTCAGTGAAATCTAAACTGTGGAGCATGTGAGTACATTGTATTCATTTTCAGGGCTTCACCTTTGAGTCACTCTAAACTGCAGGGGAGGGCACCCCGTCCAGCTTGGGCAGAGGCTTAGCATTACACATGGAACCTCAGTCACCACTGGTGCAGGTCTAGAGTATCTGGACTGCAAATGAGCTGCTGTAAATTAACAAAATATATCAGCATTTGGTGCACGATTGATGCCTTTTAATAGCCGTGGTAGTCTTGTCCTATATTGAAGTTTTTAAATTACCCAACACACATCTACTGTGGTAATGAACAAAGAATGAATGCCTGTTTGGCAAGTTTAATTGCATGCCGAAGCTGGTAATAAGTTTTGTCAAGGTGAAATCTTTAAATACTTGTACTGTTTAGAATTTAGGTAAGTAAAGCAAAACAAGTGCTGAAATTAAGTGTAGTGTTGCTGTAAATTGTTAATGTTCAACAGTGAAATTGCTAATCAACTTGCAGAGACTTGTAATTATCTTCTAATTAGCTAATAAGTTCTCTTCAGTGCCCCAAAAATAAATAAATAAATTCAAAAAAATAGTACAAACCATGTTCATCTCCTTGAAAGAGTTGATGCAGCCGATTCTTAAATCAATTATTTAGCAGGAAAGTCACAGCAGTTTTTTCTCTGTCATATAGATATATGGCTTGGCAGAAACAATTATTGTGTGAACAACCCCTGCAGCTAATGCTGGCGAGGTTATCATTATTAAGCCTCTGGATCGGCCACCAGCACCGTCTCCGCGCTTGCTCCACGAGCAGCGGGGGTACCGGAGCCATCACTCAGATCACTTTAAGGATCACACTGGAATTACATCTTAATGCAGAGGTGTCAGCCAACATTGTCACAATATTCACTATGAAATGGCACTTTTTGAATTATAATGTGACAGCTGAAACATAGAGCTCATTATTTTCCAACTAGAAACCTATCTAGGTGCAGACACGTGCACACTGAAAGATTAATACTTAAGTAACACTTAAGAAATGTAGTTTTTTCTTAATGTTAAAATATTTCTTCAGTAGTTAATTGCTGACCTCTTGTCATTGACACTTGAATCACTACCTTTTCTTTTTCCTTTGGAAGGGGGGGGTAGCATACTGAAGCCATTAAAAATCTATTATGGTGTATATCTTCACCCAAGGGATGACAAAGGGCACCATAATTCTTTTCTTTACATCCCCCTTCCTTCTTTATCTTTATGATGTCTTGTTTATATCTGTCTTGGTGTGTGTGTGTGTGTGTGTGTGTGTGTGTGTGTGTGTGTGTGTGTGTGTGTGTGTGTGTGTGTGTAGGGGGAAGGGAGACTATTGAAACTCTTGCTGTGCCTGCTGTGCCAATCAGTGTTGCCAAAGCTACAGTCGGTGGGTGGCTGAAATGTCTGTCAGTCATCCATTCTGCCTTTTCTGGTTCGCAACCACTCCCCAGCTGACATTAGGACTGAGTTGCGGTGAATACAATTCTGGACTATTTTATAAAGGTTCCTTACAGTCCACATTATGATAAACATGCTAATTTTGTGGATTATATAGTTTAATACATCATTGTCATCGCTTTTATTATTGTGTTTAGTTGATGCCCTTAAGCTTGTGCGCTTAACTTTATCCTCAAATCCTGTTTTTTCTTTCAGTTCAAGTTGATTATTGTTTTGTTTTTCTTTCTTGTCGACGACGTGCTATCATGTTCACTTCATTCATACTTAATGCTTACTCTGTTGACATTAAGAGAGTAATGGATTTTAATAGTTTTTCCACGACTTATCCGTAGAGTTAAATGAACTATCCATTTTTATTATATATTATGCAGTATTTAAAGTTTCAGCTCATTAAAAAACAGACGCCCTCCACACCCCCCAGGCTGTCTTTTACCCCCCACCAGCATGCAGTCAGGCTCCTCTAGCCACGGGCTCTGCTTGATCTGTTTTTTCCGAAGTCAGAATTGAAATATTCAGAAATATTTATTTATTTGCTTATGCCTTTTTATGTCACCAACAAACAGCCTAATGTCTTTGCAGCTTAAACAAACAGCTTGAATGGTATAATTTGCTGCATTGTATATATGTTTTATCATTCAGTTCAATACTAAAATATCTTATAGAAAAATGCTGCATGTACCTTAATTTTGCACCAGAAAAGGCCCCTTGTGTCGTTTGATTGCCCCTGCTTCTTACTTGCACAATAAGCAGCAACCTACACAGCAACTCAATGCTAGACTGGGGATTTACATTAAATACACTGATACTGATGCTGCATACAAACATAGAAATGGAATAAATCAATTTTGTTCTGAGAAATGCTTCACATACTTTTTGATGCAGCGTGATCTCCAATCTTTCTGCAAATGAGCTGCAGTCCCTTGTAATGGTTTCTGCTCCTCGTGGGAGGCCGGTGTCTCAGAAAAGCTGCTGATTGAGGGAGAAATGTAATACAGGTGTAAAGCAGACTTGATAGGGGTCTTACACGAGGGTTATGCATTTTAACAGTGATATACATACTGTTACATATTTATCAAAGAATATGGAATTTGCTGGCTTGACTCTTTCTGGCCTGCAGAGACTTGTAAGTTTCTGCTGGAGTGTTGTTAATTCTGGCAGAGAGGGTGGCTATTATGTTGAATTAATAGGAATTAAGGGTTTAAATTGGTTAAGTAAGCACTTCATTAATCGCAAGTGGATTGCTGCGTGTGAGAGGTTTATAGGTGGTGTACTTAGATGAAAGAAAAAAGAGTGAGTTCTGAATTAAAAAGCTGGTTGGTGGGGCAGTGGATGTAGATAACAAATCCCAGATAAACTATTTCATGTAGATCGACTGAAAATAAAAACTATTTTGATGCGTGATTAAACATTTCATCATTTAAAAAGCAAAGATAGTGATAAAATGCTCCAAATTCTCAGTTTTCAGCTTCTTAAATGGGAGAATTTGTTGTTTCTTTGTTCTTTCTTCAGTCGATTGAACACTTTTAGACTTCTGGTCAGCTAAAACATGACGTTTGAGGACACCATCAGAGAAATCTGGGAATTTATGAGTGTAATTGATCTATTTTATGGCATAACTTTGGTGTGCATATTATGTATTTAAGCCAACTCTAGCACCTAGAGGTTCTTTCAGAGTCCTTGCTGACTCCATATCTACAGTATAACTTGCTGATTGTGCATTGTACGTACTGTCCTGAGGGTCTTTTGTCTACGTATTCTATTTTTCTTTTACTGCAAGACACAAATAAACCGACAATTTAGGGATTTAATTTAATTAAAGGCTCCTTTTAAATGCTGACATTTTAAGCCATGTGTGATTGTTCGACAATGTAATCTTTGGCCCTCAGTGCGGACATGGCTTGAGCTGCTGTAAGTGAAGTTATGGCACGGGTCAGTTGGAAGCGTCTGCTTTACTTGATGTGGCTCCCCCAGCAGAGGTGGACTAATTGAGGTGTGTTTTTATCTGGGCTTGCTAATGATGATGAGGGTGCAGGAGAAGTAGACTGTCCCCTTAGGCTGAAGAATAGCATGACTTAGCCAACCTTCTGTACTTATTGTCCAACAAAGGGGGAATTCACTTAATGCAGTGCTTCAGAAAAGTGGATAATTGTGGCCACAATCAATAAAGTAACAGAGCGGAAAATGAACGGTGTGTGCAGTGTAGCTGTGTTGTAGATATTTGACGGGAATCGAAAGGAGCGAGGTTCTTGTTTTTGTATTTGTTTCAGCCAAGTCATCAGACGGGAAGTCGATTGCGGTTTATGCACACAACACGTATGCAAGCAGGTAAAGCTATACATGTTTACTTTGTGTATGTGTAACTGTGAGCATAAACGTGTTTGTGTGTTTGCATGTGTTTGCGTATACATATATATATATATATATATATACATATATATATATATATATATATATGATGGAGGGGGTAGGTTTGGTTGGATGAGCCACATTGTTCCTGTGCGGCCTAGTGACATCGCTGGAGGGCAGAGAGGGATGGAACCTGAGAGGGGTGACAGTGATAAATAGCCCTTTTAATAACAGCTGCCCCACTTGGCCAGCTAGTCCCAGTCAGTGTCCTCTGTGTATTTATGCCTATGTTTATTTATGCATCCATAGCATGCAGGAAATCACCACCGCAGGGGTACAATCATTCTTTTTTTTTTTTTCTTTTTTTTTTGGTATGTGTGTGTTGGGGGTGTTGCGTTGGTTTAACTTTGGGAGGAGGTAAGCTAGCTCGTCTTAAAAATATTCATTTAACCCTCAGGTTGATCTGTTGGTATGTCCGCGTTGAAATATACATATATTCACGTCTGAGAGCGGAGTCTCGCTACGATACATAAAGCACAAACAAAGGATCTGAAAGTACAAACAAAGAAAGGATCATACTTTAATGTGCATGTCACACTTGGGATCTCGCTGTGGTGGTAGGAATGGCCTTGACATCCATAGAGATGAAGACAAACATGTAGTTTGTATATTCATTAGCAAATCTTACAAATGTTTTTTCTCCATTTACTGATTCATGTTTCTAAATACCATTTTCTTAAGAATCTGGATGTGCTATTACTTTGTACTATAATGGCTTGTCTACCGCTTCCATACAGCCTTCAATCTGCATGGCTTTTAAATTTTTTGGCTCATTGTTGCTGTATGACTGAAGTCAAAACCCTTTTGTCTGCTGAAATATGACCTCAGGCCCAGGTCTGTGAATAGGGAGTGGGGAGGCTGTAGATCAGAAGTGTCAAAGCTTCTTCCCGGAGGGCGATGCCGGCGCTGTTCTCACTCAAACCAGTTCCCTCCCTTTAATTGGTTCAATTAGTTAAGTATCCATATACATTATCGTGTATGCATTTTTCATGACTCTTCTTAACGCTCTGTTTAAACAGAACAACTTCCGGCTATGATTTGCCATTTGGATGAATGTCAAGGAGACTAAATGATTGCGCTAATTGAGTAATTAAAAGCAGATGTTGGAGCAAGAGCCAACAGCATACACTTTAAACACTTTGCCCTCCAGAAAACCTACAGTGTTTTTGACACCCCTGTTATGTATGGTTATCCCAGAGGTGCCTCTGTAATAGTTACAGTTTCACCCTTGTGATTATTCAGTTGAAGTCTTTGCTATTGAACCAAAATGGTGTTTTTATGCTATTTTGACCATGGGAAATGGTCTGGAAAAGAAAAGCCCATCATGCTGCCTAATGGCCAGACTCAGTGGTGCACAGATTCAACACAAGCTCTAGACAGGCAAAGCACGATATATCCACACTCGCCCTATCACTCTTACCTCCCGCTGTCCTCTGGTGGGACACTAGTGGCCTGTACGAGACTCTTTTGAGGGAGATGATGTTATGTGGAAGGTAATTAACATTGGAAATGTGCCAGTAATGGGAATCAGTGTGCCATCAAATCGCAAAGGAACAGAGTGTATTTCCATGGTTTTGACAGCTGTGGTGATTGGAGCATTGCTGGAAGGCTTTACAAAGTGCAGATCAATAAGTAACAATTTTCCTATTAAAGAAAAATTACTTGGACATTGCACTAAGATAGCTCGTGGCTCTTTTACTTCACACCAGCGATGGAGGAAAGGTCTCTTGGTGAAGGACTGTTTGTGTAATTTTGTCTTCACTGAGGTGTTACTTGCTTTTCTGATGCTGGGATTCTGGACCCCCAACCCTGGATCCTATTGAGACAAAGAAACTTGAACCTGGTTCCCATCAAATTTCTTAAAATGAATAGTCTTTATATACTTTCTTATGTCCGCTAAATATTACGACATCAAATATTATATCTGGTTTTAATTTTTGTTTTTCTAAATAAGCTTGAAAGTCACAACTGATTTTTATTTATTTATTTTAATTATTAGACCTGAAACAATACATTGATTAATAGAAAATATTTGGCAACAACCAAACATCAACCAAAATATGCCAAATATACACTGGTTACAATTTCTTAAATGTAAACGTTTGATCTTTGGCTTTTGGACAATTGGTCAGACGAAACAAGAAATTTAAAGACTTTACCTATCAGAACTTGTAATGTGCTTATCAGCTAATTAAGCAAAAATAAAATATATAAATAATAAATCTATAAAAATAATAATTTGTTACAGTCCTTCTAATTATTAATTGCATGTTATTTCCATTATAAATGACCCCAAACACTATGATTACCTGGCCTGTAAGTGTTGACTAACTACAAATTAAAAAATTAGTCATCCTAATAACACTTTTTTCTTTTTTATAAGTTTATAGAGCTTTTTTTTCTGGTAACTTGATATTTTTTTGCAAAGCTTTTTCTCTTTTTGACTAAATAAATAATGTAAACACATATTTCCCCCAAAGTCTGGCAATATTGGGGACTTCATCAAGGACTTCTGACACTGGACACTAGGATGATTTTCAGTTTAACCTCTGTCGCCCCAATTTCCCAAATTTCACCTGTAAATAATATACATCATATAGAGAAGGTGAGCTTTGCCTACTTTTAATACTAAATGTAGTCAGGATATTCAAAAGCAGTGAAGAGAGTTGATGACAAATCTTATTTTAATAAATCACTAGGCCACTAGCGTGGCTAATGAACTTGGTAATTACTCATCACTGGTTGGAAGAGTTTAGCCGGGGTGAGATGAAAGCAGTGGCTGCTGGGAGCCACAGGAATGGCACAACAGGCAACAATCAACACAGTGTCTGCACAACAATCAATCAAAACTGTCAGGCCCTTAACAGTCAGAGTAATTTGCTGGTGTTTTTCAGAAATGAGTACACCTTTGTGAAATGTAGCTAAGATCGCTTTCCCAAACACCTTGAAGCACAATATTTTTAAACCAATGAGATTTGTGTCGTATGATTTATCACACTGCTCTTAGAGAAATTATAATTTTTAGCTCAAATTACCCCCACTCAAGCCTGAAGTCACTTCCTCTTACACCACAATGTACTGGTGTGTGGTTGAAACATTTCTTTGTTTTGTTTTTTTTTGTCTCGCTGTTACAGCTCAGCAGTTTCTGTTGTTTGTTTTTCACTTTACTGTCAGTCACACATTTGTTGTCAGAGAATACATTTCAGGAGCTCAAGAAGCAAAAAAAATATACAAGAAGTATAAAGTGTTGTGAGTTTATAAAGTATGGTATATATACATATATGTAAAGTCATATTATCTGACTTATCACACATTATTAAGCATTTCAATATGAATTGTCAAGCATTTAAATATGAATTGTCGTGTTTTACTGAACATCTGTTAAACTGCAGTGATATTTAAATACGAGTCAGAGCAGGGTGGTGAGTAACACTGGACTATTCACAGATGCTCCTTTCTGCAGAGCTCTAAATCATGTTTCTTAATTCCCAGAGCCACATCTCAATCATACTCCTTGCTAATTTGAGAGTCACCCTCATTTCATTTTAAACGATTCATTTTTGGCAAATTTGTAAATGGCCCCGATGTGTTCTACAATTTAGTCAATTACTGTTTCAGCCAGCAGGACTCCGGGGACCAGGAACATACATCGCCTGGAGGTACCATCTCAATAATTGTTTCAGAAAAGTTGGGAATGGATTGCTAACGCTCTGTTCCACTTATTGAAATGTCAATTGAAGCCAAGACCCTTTTACTTCTCTTCTCACTCTTTCTCAGTACAGTATAACAAGCCTTGCCTTTCTCTCAGTGAGTCTGAGTCGAACCATTACTGAAAAGATAAAAATGAGTTCGATATTTCGTAATATTTAATCCAAAACCTGCGTTTATTCTTGTGTTTCTTACATAGATTACGTACCAGGAGCTCAACAGCGTAGTAATTGTTTCTTTGAATGAATCCATGACTTGCAATTTGGCTGTCATTGGTAAAATAAAAATGTAGCAGATCATTTGAACTCTACTGTATACTCAAATTGTAATTAATTACTAATTAGCTGGATGAAAATTAAGAGATGATAATAATCTAAATTAGGTCTTAATGGGCACTAATTAAGAGGAGAATTCTTCTTTATGGAACCAAACATTGTGACCTATAGACCCCAATTAATGAAGTTATTATTAGCCATTTCCTTGTGTTTGGTGGATCTGGATCTCCTTCAGTTGAACGCAAAATATGTTGCAAAACTCTGGAAAAAAAAAAAAAGTACATCTGTTTGGTTTGCCACCAGGTCCCTCACCCGTCCTCTGAGCCAATTAACCTGCGATGAGCCTGTTGGTAGAACGCTGATTAATTAGAGCAGGGAAAGGGATCTACACATGACGCTGTTGAGGAGTTAGTACTGAGCCTGCTGTCTGTTAGCTTTGTTCCCCAATGTGTGAACCAGAGCACAAGGACCCTGCACGGTGTACTGTCCGCGACACCGAGTCATCTCGCTCGTCCACACAGCACGGCGCAGGTCACGCTTTGAAACATCAATCAGGACGGCAGCTTTAAACAAACTTTCTCCCACTGTGTATATTACAGTCATTGTTAATAATAGAGAATAAACAGTATGTCTACACTGTGGGTCAGCTGCATGTCTGTTCTGATTACTGGATGGGTAATTCTGTACTTCTGTGTGTAAGACCTTCAGCTCTATTCTATAATTAACTTTTGCCTGTGCCCATCAGGTTCCATTCCACACTTGATGTGTCCATAGTGACTGTTACATGCAACCAGCTTGCCATTCAGTATGTATTAAGCTGTCAGAGTGGGCTGCTCTCCCAAGCCGCCTGTCTTCACTGAACAACCCAGCCTATTAACTCCTATTGACTGTGACACACATGTCCCTCCAAAATGAGCGGTTCCGTATTGATTTTTCCTGAGAGCTGCTCACTTCCCCCTTTCATGCCGCCAAGGGTGAGATCTTTATCCTGACTGATTGTATATGTTCATCGTACCAGAGTACTGTTGTGCAGTTGCCATTTCAGACCCATGAACCCTCTTCCGCTCACCCCCTCCTCCTATGTATCCTGGCTACTTGTATGCGGTCTGAATGAGACAATTAGAAGGCCCGACTCCCTTGTGTCTCCTGTAACACGGCGGTCAGATGGAGCTGAAGACCTTCCGCATGGCCCATAGTCTCCCTCCAGCTTTAATACACCACGCAACATAAGACATAAGACATGACAGCCAGCTCCTCTCCCCCCACTAACACGCTGCCTCCCAATCAATGGACCTGAATAGACGAGTGCCATATCCTCTCAGTGACACTCTTTCTAACCGCTTCAGCCAAAATGAACTCTGACAGCTTGTATCGACGTCATATCAAGCTCCACCATTGAGAGAAAAATGATTATCTGCTGGTGAAATCAGTTATTGACATGCTGTTGGAATAGCCTCCCCTCCCAGAGGGATTTATTGATACAGTTTATGGTATATAAATATTTATCTAATATGTCTCTGAAATAGATTTGTCTAGTTTAGGTGTACAGTCCTTGTGTCTGGTCTGGTCTATGGTTAGCCCATAGAGAGCTATCAACACCTCGCTCTCCCTCCGCTGCCACTCAACCATGACTATGCCTTTCCTTCTCGTTGGATACTGTTTTTACAGGCAGCATGAAATTGCTTTGGCTGTTGCAACTCTGTCTCGAAGTCAATAGTAAAACATGTTGTAATTACATTTTATTGCCTCTCACTCTAGAAAATCAAAATGGCTTTACTGCAGCCATCATATTGTAAATGCATGTAGACGTGCTACGTGTCACACCATCAGTGGAGGAGGTACTCAGACCCTTTACACGAATAAAACTAGAAACACCTTAATGAAATGTTACTACAGTGAAGAAATGTAGTTCAGTTTTTACTTAAAGCTCTATGTGATGACTTTTTCATAGTGAAATGTTATCTTTTCATTTTTGCCAGTGTTGTGGCATATTTCTACAGGATATAATGAAGCATAGAGCCTCATGAATCTAAAGCAGTGACAAACTGCAGCTTGAAATAGGGTGCTTTGAAATCCACCCAAATATGCAGCTACAGTTGGGTGCAACTGCACACGCAGTCTATCTACATCTGTGGCTTTGCATGGCTGTGTTTTATAGTGTTTGTATTGGAAACGTGTGACAGCAAACAGAGTAATATTACATGTACCAGTGCATAAGAACTGATCAGATGCAGTGTTGGTAAAAGACAAAAAAATCTCACTATGTCTGTAGAGTACAGCCAATGTTATACTTCTGTTTTAATCAACATATAGCCACAGAAACAAGACAGTTTTACATTGCTGGTCATAAATGATTTATGTCATATCATTTTTAAGCAAATAGCATACAACAGAAATGGATAACTTGGCAATTTTTCCGTCAGATTTGCACGTCGTCAACAGATTAAAGTAGGATTTTAAGATAAAACCAACAATGCAAATGTACCTTGTCACTTTATCAGTCATACGATCATGCAAATGTAGCCACTGAATGGTGGAAAATGGTGCACTCTCCAATCATATGCTGAAAAAGTACAATATGCAATTTGGTGCTTTTTATTAACAAGCCAAGAGACTTTATTATTTTCTTATAAATCGACTTTTAACCAGAGTTGCTTAACCAGAGACTTTTAAACTCACCATAAGCTCAGTTTTTTTGGTACTGTCCTCTATCTCTGTTTCACAGTATTCTTTTTGTCCAATGATGCCAGTACAAGAAGCCTTGTTTTCCAGTTTTTCCTAAAATCACATGAAACAACTCCTAACCAAACAAATTTGTCAATAAATTGTCCATTAGCCTTCTTCTCTCTAGTATTATATGGTTTTATTGTACAGAGAATGTTATATTGATCCCGAACGTAACCTTTTGTTGAGATGAACTTGAGGTGACCTGCTCTACTGCTTGGATGTTTGGAGGTGGGGAGATATGTCCTTCGTCTTTCAATCATGCAGCTTTGCAGTGTTTTTTTCTAAGCTGCATCCTGTTTCCGTAGCAGTTGATGCACATGAGTGGGTTGCAGGGTCAGTAATTTAAAAGGCAAACTAGAAAGCAGAAAATTTGCTTTCTTTCTGATGTTGTAGGAAACACATGACAGGCAGTGTTATTGTATGATATTGATTTTTGCAGACAAGCACATGGCACACTGACTTTTTCTCCTTCATGATGCACGGCTGTGGCCTCGTGAACATGACAGGCAGTCTCAGGTCAAATACCTCTGTCTCCCATCCTCTGCTGTGTCTCTATTACAGTCAGTTGGCTCTTTGGCTGACTTATTGACCAGCTCTTATGCTCGTTACTCAACTGAAGAGTAGTTTGCTGTGATTTATATCATGACTACTCTAAGACCTCTCTTAGCCCCCCTCCTCTCTTCTCTCCAAATCCTATCTGCGGGTTTTAAAGCCATGAGTGGGTTTCATTAATGGTCTCTCCTGTTTATGACACCATAATTAGAGTTGAGGAAAGGCACCTAACTACCACGGTTCCACCATACTGAGAAAGTCAATAATGCAAGCCCAACAACTTCTCACACAATTGAGCCCCGTGGAAAATCTATATGCTCTGCTGCTCTATGGCTTTATGGTGCTGTTTTAGAAGAAGCAACCTGATTTGTTAGTGTTTTGTCTTCCACTTTTAACTAATCCCACAAAATTGATTATTAACACCAGCAATATCATTTAGTTTCCAGCAGCCTCCGCGGAATGGATGTTGTGTGGGACGAATCCTCTGCACGCAGCCGGTGTGCGACACCGTGTTCAGTATCGCATGCGAGGCCGAGCCTTGTGGCCATTTACCTGCTCTTATAATTTGTTTTGTGCTCCACCTCATGTACATGCAGCGACTCCTGTAAAAACCCAACCAGGCTGACCGCTACGCCTGGGTTATTTGTGTGGAGCAGGTCATGGGGGATATTACATTAGATTGCTTTCCCAGAAAATAATTCTGCCATGTGGTCTATTGGGCTTTTTTTCTGTGTATCTGTCAGGCGGGATCGTATGCAGTTACACAGAGAAAGAGAACAGTTTGAATACACACAAATACACCCTGTTTTTTTTACTCACCCATCTGTCTTTTTAATTAAAACAACAGCAAAAAACAGTTAAGGGAGCACTAGTGCTTGCAAAAAAATATGTATTGTTACAGGGTGCAACTCAGATGATGAAAGAAAAATGTTCCTTTATTTGAAAAGCTGGTTTCAAATGAACATTTGATCAATGTTAACGTAAATTCAAACATTCAGGAACTACACTGCCACTTAAAAATAATTTCCCAGTGTGGCACTTGTGTCAAGCTCTTGATGTTTGTTCTCTGCTGTCTCTTGTCTCTCACAAAATTTTGTGTGAGACAACAGCTTTTAGAGGTGGTGTTGAACAGAACAGTGCATATGATCTTTAAATGCTGGGCAGATGGTGTTCCTGTCAACTGAAGACAAGTCAGGTTTTATTTATTTATACCCCAATATTTCAAAGTATGCCCCAAAGGGTTACGCAAAAGAAAAAGATGAAAAAAGTTGGAACTAAAATAAGATTCTGCTCTTGATGCCGCAGAGCTATCTGTAAGAGAGCCGCTTGTTCTCGATGGGGTCACAACTGTCATCTGATGGGTGCTTTAAAAAGCACCATGAATAGTTGATGTTGGTCACTGCGGCCCAGACTTGAATGTAAATAAGATGCAGGTGACCGGTACACTATTTCAAGGATTAGGCTCACTACAGCTCTGTTTCACGTGGCTTTGCCATTTGAACATCTCTTATAGGCCCCCAAGATGCAAGATGGCTGCGTTCAGACCAGCAGTAGTCCTGTGAGGAAAACATGCAGCCCTCTCATTCAGTTGGATGAAGTCAGTCTGTTGATGCAGGGTGATGCCAACGCAGAAAGCTCTGACAAAACAATATAGGGTCGTGTGGCACAAAAGTTGAACCAGGCTCAACTTTTGCTGCAACATGACGCCGCCTGGCAAGGCACTGTGTTGGCCAGTCAGATACATGTAAGTGCATATTCCTGCTAGATTACTTGGTAATGTGAATGCCATATTTATTATTTACATATCACATCTAAGAAGGATTCAAACTCACAAATCTGTTACTAAAACTGGACTTCCTAAATCGAAATTCAGGTCTTAAGCAACATGCATTTTATGGGGACTGACGATTGTTTTAATAGTCCATCTCATAAAAAACACTAAAATCTAAAATATGTCCCTCTGGACCAAAAGCTTGTTTGTCCAACAACCTGGTATCCTGAAAGCTTCGAAGGTCGATTGTTCCAGATACTAAGCTGGCATCACACCAAAGCGTGTAATGCACACGCCAGTCCACATGTACTTTCCATGGCTATTCATTTCAAATTGTGACATTGACATGGTGTCCTTTAGTTTGGCCAACTTAGCAATAAAACAGTAAATGCAACATCCAGTTAGACTTTAAAAATGATGCTCAGTGAGAACATTTCAAGTGACATTTAAAGTTTGGTTAGGTTTAGGCAAACACTGGCAAGACACTGTTTTTATGCAGAGTCCACAACCATGGTAATGGCTCTGAGAGAAAATTTAATTTGCAATCCATCCAATGTTTGCTGGGATATTTCAGTCCAGATGGATCAACATGTTTTGTCCCCAGAGGACTTCAAGGAATCCAAGGAGTGGTTACTTTTTAGAATATGTTTAAGCTCATAGGTAAGAGTCATGTTGCAATATGAGAGTAATGTTAATGAGGCCAGTAAAATGTTGTGATGACAGCAGTCTAATGACTTCTATGACAGTACACAGGCACTTGTGTAATCACAACTAAATGTCAGACACCATAAGGCATGGTGCATAACAGCTCCAGATTGATATCTTCCTCTTGCTTTAATTAAGAAATGCAGTTTTTGCTTAAAAGGTATTGATTGTGGTTTAAAGGAAGAGCAAGCCATCAAAGTAAAAAAGTGAAGCGAGGACCCTGGAGTCATAACAGACTGAATAGTTGTGTGAGGAGGGATTTGCTCTGAGAAACAAAAGACAGGCACCACAAGCTGGTTGGATGCATCGCTGTATCTCACATGAGATAAGGATAGAGGTTAAGTAAGCGCTGTAGCCGTCAGGGTTGAGTTGATTATCAATTATGATAGTTACCAGTGAGGTGAGGACGTCGGCTATTAATCAAAGCAGTCTGTCAGCTACCTGTGAAGCATTTTTCTGAGTAACTGAATCCCCCAGAGTGAGGTGCGTCACTCACTTTGCCGGGCAGGAGATGAACCGGTGCAGGTAGCAAGACAGTGAATAGTTATATATCATGAATAAACTAGGCCTCTGAGAGCAGAGCGACAGGCTTAGCTACACAGAGCTGAGTAGGATGCCGGGATGGGACGTTTCCCCCCGGAGACCTCACACCCTCTGGCTGGCCTTCCAAGGAGATTAAATGTTATCTGCTTGGGATCCAACATGTGCTTGTGTAAACGTAAACCAAACTTGGCTCATATCAGTTCACCCATGACTGGAAACCTAACCTCTGTGACTGAATGAACCAGTATCATAATTAAATCATCAGCGCTTCGCTTTTACTGTGCCTGCAACCCTAACCACAGCAGGAGAGGGGTAAGAGGAGCGTGGCTCTGCTGGCCAGTGATGACAGTGAAACCAAGAGCTGGGAGCCTCTCTGAATGGTCTAGCATGGCAGGAACTGGTGGGGCACCAGCCACCCACCTAACACCCGCTTAGACCTTATCTGGATATCTGTGCTATCGCTCTCTTAGTTACTCCTACATTACCCTTACTTACCGCACTCCTTTTAAACATTATTCATTACCTTTGAGAGGGAGGGTGCAAATATAGTTATTAACCTGCAGATTATCTTCACATTCCTAAACCTATATACGTGTTTATATTCAAGACAGAGAGTGAATCATCTTAAATCCCCAACCTCTAAAAAAAAAACAGTGCTCAGAGTCATGCAGTCAGGTCTCCTCTATGTTATCCTAATGCCTAGTGGCTTGTTGCAGCATGTGTGTAATGACTGTGGACCTAGCAGAGCTTATCCTGTTGAACAGAGGATATTAAGGGGGGTAGTTACAAAGGCCAGACTTTAATTTGACCTCTGCCTGCCCTCTCCTCTAGTGAGGTGGCTCGGAGAAGCAGGATGGTGGTTTGGGCAGTTGGTGATGAATGACTGTATTTGGTGGGCAGATTGTTATAGTTCCACACTAATTGAGGGGTCAACACAAAGAGCAAATGTGGTAATTGAGTCACTTGACTGTGCCTATAGAGCTTACCACGGCTCTTTTGACCCTGTAGCCTGCCGTGCAGTCGACAACAGAGCACTCTGCTGCCTCTGTTTTTATTGTGCCATTCAAAAGATATGAATCGCTTGTTTATTCGATCTTTTGCACAGGTCTAAGGTCTGAGAGGGGTTTATAGATCCACAAGTGCTACAACTGAACTGTGGTATCATTGAGAAGAATATTAGAACATAGTGCTGCATGTTATATATCCACTGGATACTGGGCTATATCATATATTACATACTTGTCCAACAAAAAGAAGCCCAGATTGGTGTTTCAGCCTTTTCTTTCACAAAGCTCCAATGACTGGAAGCCAATCTGTGATTTAATCTTGTCTGGTGGCCTCTAGCTTGGTCTCTCCTCTTAACTTCCTCCGCCTTACGTTATTCTTGGTCTCTTCGGCTCTGCCATTATGTCCATGGAGGCTTCTGTGACCGGTTACGTTGCTGCTTGCCCAGCTCCGGTTATGACACGACACGTTGTGACTGAAAACCTCCTCTTCTCTGTGGTACAAACACTAACCCCCATTTGAGCTTGAACTTTGAGCTCTCAATCCAGGCAGCACGGCTAACAAACTGATGCGCAGCAGCCAGAGGACATTAGAGGGAAAACAGAAAACGTCTTCTCCATAAATTTGATCTATTTTCACTAAAATCAGGTGTGTGACTTAGTAATGTAAAGTGTTACACAGAGTGGGAATGGCATTGACACCAATCGACTGATTAGCAGCATAAAAATGAAAAAATCAGTTTTTAATGGTAGAAAAGTTACACAATTAATTTATTAATGTCATACTTGGCACCGGTGCCTGATCGTTCTATTCACTGTCTTTCTTAATAATTCATCATTTTAGTTCCCTCGCTCCCCTCTTAACTTATTTGTGTTGTCAATAGAAATATATGCAAATTAAAAGAGCAGCAACTAACAATTATTCTCATTATTGATTAATCTGCCACTATCTAATTCTTCATGAATTGTGTATAAAATGTCAGAAAATAGCTGAAATGCTTATCATACTCTCCCAGACGCCAAGGAAATTTCTTTAAATGTCTTGTTTTGTGCAACCAGGGTCATGATTTCTGGCACAACTTCACCCACTTTCAAGGCAAAAAGTCTGAAGAGGTGGAATCAGCAACATTTGTAGTATAAAGAAAAACTTTATTGTTAGCCAAATGACCCAGATGAAGGCTGCAGGCCAAAACATTTGGCATTTTGACTTATTCTGTCTTGTTTTGTTCCACGAACAGTCTGAAACCAAAGGATGTTTCATTTTCAATGACATTAAACAAAGAAAAGCAGCAAACGCATCACTGGAGAAGCTAATTTTGACGATCTATACGTTAGTAGTATCTTGTTATGTTCATAATTACCACAATAGTGTGACAGCGGGATACCCCAGTCTGCTTTTAATCTTCAAGATATTTTTTCTGAACCTGAATCTGTGTCATTTTCGCTAAAGTAGTATGCTTTGTGGTGGAGACAGAGTCCTGTGTTATTGGATGAAGTTTAATGGATCTGATGGCCTTTGCATTCACTTTGCTCCTGAAACATGCGCTCAGCTGAGACTTGGGCAGAACACCATCCATTTACACCTAATGGCCATTGCCTTTGAATGTGGTGAGTTGTGAACAACAGTGTATGTGTGAGTGTGAGTGTGTGTGTGTGTAAGTGTGCACGTGTGTGAAAAGCTACAAGGACAAATGCATTCTGCATTTAATGAGTGTGGGCCAAAGGGAACCTGGGTAGTTAAAACTGAGAGTTGGCGAGACTATTTTGTCCCTTGTTACCTGACTCTTCCGTTGCACCTTTAAACTGCAACATGCCACTAAACTACTCTGATGGTCTCACAGGACAGATGTAGAGTCTACAACCCTGTGTGAATGGGATTGATGGACCACATTAAACTCTGAGCTTCATCCTGCTTAAATGCTTTTGCACTCTAAATCTTTCTCTGCGATATCACTGTCGGCAGACCACAGACTGTAGAAGATTTATCTACGAGATTGTCGGGGTGTCATTTGAACTGTATATTTGGATGATATGTGGGTTAACAATCATCGCCAACTTGTGTATCTATTTATTTTATTGAATGCATGGGTGGAAACAAAGATGAGATTTCTTTGTTTACCTCGGCACGTCTCCCAAAGGTCTGTTTAAATGTCCACCATTCTCCGCTAACCCTCCTTACACTTGACTAAGATGTGATTGTTTTAATGCACAAAAATGTTGATGTTGTAATTACCATTTGCACAAACAAGACAGCAGCTTCATTGATATGCTGACGCTGATAAGGCAAGAGCTTGGCAGCGAGACAATGGCTGAGGCCACTAGGGGCTCGCCAGCACCAGGGACACGGGACCGTCCTGCCTCCTCCGTCAATGCAGACGACCAACAAAAGCGGCCTGTCATTCACCACACACTCGCGTTTTTAATTAATTTTCAGTCAGCTCTCCTCGGAGTGCTTGTGTGGTAATTTGACCCCCAGATCTGCTCATGAATGTAGCTTTCTCCTCAGCCCTGGCTGTCAGAAGGTCAGCATTGCAGACTCCCTGAACAGGACCTCCCTTTTCTATACTACTGGACTCAGGAGGCTGTGACCATTGTCCCTAACCAGGACGGTGCATGTGTTTGAGAATATGGATGTGACAGAGGTCAGTAAGGGAAATAGCAATTCAGTTGGACTTGTATAAGAGCATGCTAAACATGATAGACAGTATTGATTCTGGATATCAAGGCTGTGTGTAGTGTCCAGCAGTATGTGGCCTTATTTTGTCAGTTGCCATGGTAATTGTTTTTATCATGGGTGTATTGGTTATTGACAAATCTGTCAAAGCACTCAACCTATTAAGATTTAGTAGGACATAATGTATTGTCACATCCTCAAGTTGCATTAAGGCTCCACGGTGAAGAGTTTAGTGTGAATCAAAGTACAAATCTGGGCAGCGTGTGGATAAGCCAGATCAGAGCTGATCAAATTGCTGTTGTATTAAAGCCGTTCTGATTTGGATTAATCCACAGGAGTGGTCACACCTACTTGGTCTGTAAATCTATAGGTCCTTATATTTCCATCTTGCACCACCAACAGGCTTTGTGATCTGCCGGGGCTTTGGAGGATGAAAGGAAGTGGGACTAGTTACTTTTGTTGAATGTGCCAACTGTGTTCAAGGAGGCTTTTTAAATAAGTGCCCTTGACCTATTCTTAGGTTTATCCCTGTCGTCTTGTTACCCCTCTTTTGTCTCAGTAGGGGGCTAAATTTAGTCTGATTAACTAATGGCTACAACGTTGTTAGAAACGGGGGTTTTTGGGTGACTGCAGAGCTGTCTTCAAAGCTTTGCCATCCAGCAGGTTGCTCTTCGTCTTTGCTTTCTAGGAGGAGATAAGCCGTGTGGTCCACCTGATCTGCTCACTAGTGGCTAGACGAGATGTGGTTTGATCTCATCCTCTTTACTTTTATTACTTTTTATTCTTCTCTCTACCGAAAGCCAAATTCAAGATCGTGAAAAATTGAAAGCAAATATCCACTGAAAATGTATTTGGTCCCTGATCAGATTTAATCCAGTTCTTAGAGAAAAAAAAAAAAAGATTCAAAATTGTAGGTAAAAATTTTGGCTAATCTAGGATGGAATTATTTCAGCAAGCTTTTGAATCTGACCCTTGTGGCTGGGTAAGATGTCCTCTGGTCTCTAAAAGCATTAGATCTAATGGTGGACCATTTTGCTCACAATTAATAGAGCTCCCCAAGAGACCAGGAGCCTATAGACTTGTGGAAATACTGTAGCAGCCTTCAGGCAGCTGGCTAGATGTGACTTTCTTCCCCGTCACTCACATTTGTCGTAATGGCACGAGAGCCTCACTGGCTATTCCCCAATGCTGTGTGTATGCATGAGTGTGTGTGAGCCCACTGCCCCAAGCATGTCTCATTTCAAAGTGCTGTCACTCCCTGCTTCCTGGCATCTATTAACACCCACCATTATCATGCTAATCTACATTGTATGATTACATAAAGTAATTTATGCACAGTTCTGTTCCATGGCTGCACAGGGATGCGTGCTTCTATTGTTGAATGCTTTAAAAAAAAGAACATTTCATGATCGCCAGACTGGTGTCTTCTTCTTTGAATCTGTTTTGTTATTCTCGCACTTTTCGCACTTACTTTATCAACAAAATCTGGCAAAGTTCTCGTAAAGATTTGAAGGCCTCTGCCTACTGAGAAAATAATAGCTAAAATCCCTGACTGAGCCATGCTGCTTTGTTCATGAAGAGACGATGAGTTGAGATCACTTTCCTCACAGTCCTCGTTAGCTCCATATCGAAAATGGTAAGAATGTGTTTTGTGTCGAAAGCAGAGGGCAAGAGATGAGCTCTCTTCCTCATTTATTCACAGCTAGTGGAGTAATTAGGAATGCAGAGGGCTGTTAAATTAAAACTGAATTGCACTTATTAACATTTTAACTACCAACCCCACCCTCTTTAGACACTAAACAAGGACAGTTTCAGCTCTAATATGCCTGAAGAATCCCGCTGAGGGGACTCTTTATGTATCTCTAAAACAAAGACGTTCTTTAAAGTAAGATCTCCCTTTTGTTTAAACAACCAAGCATTTAACATTCAGTGTAATATGCCAAGGCTTCCTCCATGCTGTCAGGAGACGCACCACCAGAGCTTCTCAAACTCTTTGCTTAATGGAACACTATTTGTGGTCAGATTGGAAAGCTAATGGTGGTCCCTTTGAGGGTAACTCTCCAAATTAAATAGCATGGATTCACATCTGTCAGACAAAACCAGGAGGCTCTTTGTAATCAATGACCCAAACCAAGAGAGGCTCCATGGGGGGCGCCTCCGCTATGATGGCAGCAAGCATAAGGAGCCACCAGGGACGGAGGCGGCTCACCTGCACTAACAGCCACTGTGCTGGGCTTGTGGAGCAGGCTAGAACCTGGGAGGGAGCACCAGCAGGGTTAATGTACATTTATAGAACAGGTCAAACTACTTAAGCCAGGCACTGATTTATAATGCAGGAGTGCAATGTGACTAAACTGTAAAGGGAATTCTTGTTTTTCTGTGCAAACATTGCCGTCGGTGTTGTGTTAAAATGTTGAACCCCATTAATTTTATCACTCCCCCTCTCTTGTTTCTCTACGTCTTTAAATTTTGTTTGGAGGAGAGACTAGCAAGGCCTCCCGCTGTTCTGGAGAATTTCCTCTCGTTGTTAATTTTCCCTGCTCCATATGGCGCCACAGACACTTCACCTGCAGGCTGTAGCAGGCCGCGCGGCAGCCAGCAGACATCCTCGGGCTCAGGCTGTCATTTACACAGGCCTGTGCATCTGTCTGAGCAGAACAGAACAGCGACAGCTCTTCCTTTCACCTCACAGCCTGAGTCCGGCACCATCCACCTGACAAAATCAGAAGCTATTTATGAGATACAGTGAAATATAGAGGTGGTGGCAGGTTAAGACAAGACTCCAGTCATGCAAGCGGCTCACGTCCTCACTACCAGTTTTGAAAAGTCAAGCTGGAAAATAGCCAGAGAGATCATGCCAAATGTGTGTGTGTGTGTGTGTGTGTGTGTGCGTGCATGCATGTGTGTGTCTGTCAGTCTGTCTTTGAGCATGTGCATGCATGTGTGCACACAAGTCTGTGTGTGTGTGTTTTCAGGGGGCTTGAAGTTTGCCTATGGCAGAGCCATGGAAGAGAGGGTTTCATCCTGGCTTGTCATTGATTAGAGAAGGGTCTTTAATTCCATCCCACCCCATGTTGTGATTCATTTGCATTCTGTGTCAGGAGGTAATGGAGTTTTGCTCTACGGTTTGCTCTGAAAATCTTGGAGATGTGGTCTAATGTGCATGCAGCCGCTAGCAAAGAGCTTTCTGATTTATTATGTCTCTAGTGTTAGCTCATTTTTTTCCCCTTCTTCCTTGTCTTGGGGTAGGACTATGTGATTTCAAATGGTTTGGGGAGAGGAGAGGTGTGAACACTGTGAAGACTCCCAAGATATTTGTCACGATTATTATTCTACAGGCTAGATTTATAACCAAAACCGACACATTTGTAATGTAACTGTAGTTTTCGGTTCACCTTACCATCATTTCACGTGTTCAGCAAACATCTTATTCTCTGCTTATTTGAACAAGTGCTGTATATGTTGTGTTCTGAACATTTTGGAGCCATTTATCTATAGCAAGGTTCAACATATTGCTGTTTTAAGTTGCAGTGATTTGTAATTGTGGAAACGTCTTGCCGCCTAGGTCAAATTCATTTTTATTAAAACATGTTTTCTTTGATAATTTTATGATTTGTTACTAGTGTTTAAATTATTTCAGAAACATACTAGAATTATTGTGTAACTGAGCATAATTTCATGACTACATCAGAGTCTTTATACTAATTTCCTGCAGTAGAGGCTGTGAGCTCTCAGTGTCCCTTGTCATTCTAACACGTGCCCTTATTTTCCATGAATCTTAAAAGATTCCCGTTCACAGAGGTCTGATTTTCCCATTATGTCTGAGATGAGATATGAGGTTAGGGGGGAGCTACTGGTGGGGCTGGATAGGCTGTGGGTTGGTGAGTCGGGGTTGGTTTTCTGAGCAAAGTTGGGAAAATGTGGTGATAAAATTTGTCAACCTCTGGGGGAGGCCATGTTCAGGGTCACAGCTAAATCTGTGAGCCGCGGGCAAAAGGCTAGCCCATAATTCCAGCACAGACGAGCAGAGAGCTGACCTCAGTACAGCTGAGGCCAAGCCACACCGATTTCAGCCCACCTGCAGGATCGTCAGTGGGATAACAATGAAGACGAGGGGACAGACGGGGGTCTCTCTCTCTATCTCTCTCCCCCTTTCTCTTTCTCTTCTTCTCCCCCTTTCTTCTTGGCCTATCTGTAGAGACAACTGAATGTCCTTGCACACTGGCCATCAGCCTGCTTTTCTTCAATCCTCCTCAAAAGGATGTAGCTGTTCACATAAGGGTGTGGTGCTTTTGAAGTAGCAAATGGGTTTTTCAAGGCATCCTTAGAAATACAAAAATAACTCAATAAATATCTAAAATGACAAGAATTGCAGTTGCAATCCACTTCCATCCCCGTATTGATTTTCTATTATGTTAAAGTGTTGCATCAACATGCAATCATGTTAATACATCTTACCTATTGTGAGTCATGGCTCATTCAACTGATAAATATGTAAATTAAAATGTTTTATAGTTGATAGCCAACATTAATCTCATTTGGATGTCTTAAACCAAATTAAATGAGAAAGTGTTGCACAGAGCAGTTTGGAAAGTGTGCCGTGAATTCATCTCTGAATTAAAAAGGAAATGAGCAGGGGGACAGAACTCGTTTTTTTTTTGTTTTTTTTTTTATTACAAATGTTAATGAAAAATGTTATTGACTTGAACAAATGGAGAATACACCTGGAAATGTATATTAAAACCCTTTTCCAATTTCTCTCTCTGTGTAGTTTGCAATTATAGTTATTTCAGCAATAGTGGGGGAATTAATTTTGCGTGCAGACTGATAATGTTACCAGTGTAAGAAGAATGGATATTGTGTTGGATAGGGGGTCTCTAGGTATTTACAAGGAGTGGAGAGAGCAAAGCTTTATTTAATTGAAAGAATGAATCAATAACAGCTGTAGTGGTTTGTCAGAGAAGGCCTTGCGAAATGAGCAAGTAATTTACTGCGGACAATCTGAGGCCGAGTGGATAACTGATTGAAGTGGCGTATTCTGGGTTTAAGACCATCACGTGTATGCACTGCTGTCTGGGCATTTAGGTAGACTAGATGTCCAGACAGCACTGGGTCTGTCTTTGTCACTCACACAAATGTCTTTAAGTCCATAATTAAACTAAACCAACAATTGTGTGTAGATTTCAAAAGTTTGTAACTTGTATTTGTAACTTTGCAGAAGCTCTTTTCCAGCTGTGCATCACTAGAGACTGCGTTGGCTCTTCCTCACTAGTTACATCTTACAATCCAGTTTTTCATTGCTGCTGGATGTTGGTAAATGTTTTCTCAGAATCTCACTTATGCATCATTGCTCTCAGGCCATCACAGAAATCCTTTTTTTTTTTTTTCAAATCTTTAAGGTAAATTAGTCTCTGTGCACACTGGCAGCTATCCCAGTATGTAAATTCATGTGCTAATTCACAACGTGATTTCATTTCAACTTCCAAGCAAATGAGATTTTAATTGAAAATGAGATCTTCCATAGAGTCTCTCACTGGAGATGTGCGGCGGGGGAATGATACTTTTCAGAGATTGTTTTAAGAGACAAGAAGAGACTTTTTTTTTTTCCTCCTCTTCCATGCCATTTACAAAAAGATTGTATGTTTTCTCAACCCGCCGTTTCCCCACAACCTGCAGGTTAGTGAAAATGCACTGTGAAAATTAACATTGTGCTTCAGCTCCTTGTTCATATGAAGAGGCGGGCTATTAACATTTGTGTATTTTCATTATGTTAACACATGCCCACAGATTGCCACCAGTGGTGCAGTAATTTTGTCTTGCTGATCATAAAGTGTCCGTGTGGGTCATTTTGATTATGACACGCTAATTACATATTGCCTTTCCTCTTTGTGTATTCTCCCCCCTCCCCAAAACTCAGAGAGACCTTACAGTCTTTAATGGTAAGCTTTTATGAGTTGGAGGAAAGAACATAGCAGAAAAAGATCTCTGTCTATGTTCCTGACGGCTATGTTGCAGGCATGCTTCACTGCTTCCCTTTAAACTTCCTAAATTGTGTTTCACAATAAATAGATGCCCAAGCCTTTAACTGCCAGTATTAGATTAGATACCATTAGATGTAATAGAAAATTCTCTCCCTGTAATATTTTCATAAGAGTTTGAGGCATTTGATTAATCTGACCACATTTTATTGCATTAATGATTTTTTTTCCTTTCCACTCTGCTGTAAAGACATTGTATACAGGCTAATGCTGTTTTCTCTCTCCCCTCTCTGCTCACTCTCATTCATCCTCAGCCGTTATTGCAATGCATTGTTGATGAGGTGAGTCGGCGTCTTATGTGCTTTCACTCCTAAAGTCATTCCTAATGGAGTGGAAACCTTATATTTTGTTTCCTAATGAAGCACAGGAGTGGCAGACAGCTCCGCTTGGGCTGTCCTATGGCTGCCTGCAGGTTGAAGCCACCGGCCCGAGCCAAGCTGCTCTGAGGGAGCCAGCAGGGGATGTTGGGCCGGGGCAGTAGACAGCATACACATGAACTTATGCACAGGCCACAGCAAAAATCTAAAAATATGCAGTGCTAGAGGATGTACTCAGATCTGTTACTTAAGTAAAGTAAAAGTAGCAATATAGTTATTTTAAAATACTCCTTTACAAGTCACAAGTGCTAAAGTACAAAAGTATATTCAGCAAAATTAAATGTAGAACAAGTCATCGTAGGTTTCGTATATAAAATCTTAATGACATTTACTGTTGTTTTCCTTATTGCCAAGACTTCGATAAGAAGTGTGACTTTAATGAAACATGTTCATGTAGCATACAAAACTGGAAGCCGGTGGGAAACAGCAACTTTGGTTTTCATCTGAGGGACAGTCAGCACCTCTGAAGCTCGTTCATCAGCATGTTAAATCGTGTTTGTTCAGTCTGTGCAAATATTAAAAAGTGGAGAAAAAAAACAAGCTGCAGTTTTATAGTTTGTAGCATCATAGCATTGGCAGTGTGGGGATTTGGTCTATTTTCAGTCTTTTCATATTGGACAAAGATGAGAAGAGTTCTCAGCTAAATGTAACAAAGGATGCAAGTTTATTTTCCAAAATGTCGAATTATTCTTTTCACCTGCAAAGTATAGTAGCTAAATCTGTCAGATTAATGTAGTGGAGTGAAAAGTATATCTCTATGTGAATTCAAGTAGAAGTCGCATAAACTAGCAGCAGGTTAAGTACAGTTATCTCTCATCTGTACTTTGTTCTGCCAGTATAAACACATGAGCAGAGTTTGTTTTCACAGCACAGTGCACGCTGTAGCTGTAACCAGTCTGACTGTATCACGGTATTACAGTGCCATTTTCTGACTAAGATTAGATGCTTTTAATCAGCAAAAAAATTAGGATTTGATGTCCCTATTCACTGCTCATAGCTCTGTTTAACCAGAACCTGAAGTGATAGGTCTGTGCACTGAGAGTCCATAGAAAACTATCTGAGCTATTCTGAGCTGAGGTTTCACAGCAAGGTCACTTTTAAAACAAAATGTCTCCTCCGCTATCTAGGTCACAGCACATTCTGTTACTTTCTCCGAAACTTCCTTCCTTTCTTGCTTCCTGCCACGGCTTATAATTAAACACACACAATTATCCCAAATTTAATGGGATTTCAGCACCAGGCTTTTATTTAAGAGGTAATGAATAATATTTTAATTGCATATGTAACTGTGAGATCGAAATGTGCTTCTCTCATCACGTGTAATTACTATGGTACATTTTTCTACTGTGATACTCGGAGGATGCGATCAATAGCTGATTTGTGTGTGTGTTTTTTTTTTTTTTTTTTAAGGTCACTGTGTAACAGTTACTAATTGTGAAATGATCCGGTAGGGAAAGTGGAGGCATAAGCACACTTAAAACATATGGACAGTGTCCTATTGTTTATTGATGTCTGTAATTAATGATATAATGCATGCCACTGAAGTAGTTTGACCTCTGAACCGATCATTATTCAGAGTGTAGCAGCATCAATCAAACTGTGCTTTTCTCAGATCTATTTCTGTACACCCCCTCAGGGACAGATGGGGCACCCACTGTATCCTCATTTGTATTCAGCTGACCAAGGCCTTAGTATGAATGATTTAGAAGTCGGAATCAGACATAAGACTATATGAAAGGCAGTAATGTGAGATTTTACAAGCTGCTGCTGAAGTTCATAAAGACTGCAGTGTCCGCTTCGCTGCCTCGAACTCCAAAAAAGTCATTTTCTTTATAGGACTTTGGTGTATTTACTGATTCTTTTTCTCTGAATTCCGCCACAGAAACGACATGTATTTACTCGTCTATGGGAGATGCAGCTTTTTGCGGGTCCAGTAATGTCAGGCTCAGTGGTGTTATTCACCCTCTCCACATCATAATGAGCCTATGAACGTCTGCCTTTTGGATGGAGAGCTGGCCAGATTGTTTAGGCTATCTGGAAGGAGCGACATGCATCGCTGCCCAGCCTGAGGTTTTCGAGGTGGTGTGTGGTGTTGATGTCCCACTCCACCAAGCATCCCAGGCTCTCCTCAGGACGGGCGTATTAGAATAAGTTATTCCATTGTTAATTTAAATGGCTTAATACATCACTCTAAGGTAACAGGGTGATGTGAGCAGCAGAGGGAGAGAGCATGAGAAAGAGAGGGAGAGAGATGCCAAGGGGTGTTTCTTTAATATCAAATGAAATTGAATCCTGCATTACCTCACTTGTGCCGTTTCTCAAGCAGCTCCCAGGCTATTAATGGAAAGCTGTAACAGGATTGGTTCAGTCTTTCGGTTCTTTAATTTCACCGCAGCTCCCAGATGTTAGGTCTTTGTCTCATTGCCGATCCCTGGCTGATCTATGGTGTTGTCTTTATCCCGCCTCCAGTCCATTGTGGCTGTGTGTTGTGTTATTGGGTCAGGTGAATCTATCAAGGACGGAGAGTTGGGCAGTTCACACACCAGGGGGATAATTACAGGGTGATTGGTGTCCTCACGCTCTCTGCTCTCACTATCTTTGTCTCCTCTCTGTTAGCCTTACCCTTACATAAACGCACACAGCATGTCTGGCACTGGAAGTCGACCAAAAAAGCTGCTCAGTCCCGGGATCCCGGGCCTCTTACCTGTTCAATCTCCGGGGCCCCGTTTTGAGCAGCTGTGTTTGTTTGATAGAAAACATGTGCACCATTGTTTACAGATGTTTGTGGACTTATTTACACCAGCGGATTGACTGAAACTCAGGAGACGGCAGACTTTAATTCTCCACCAGCACATCTACTGCTATTATTAACCTAACCCTCCTCCCATAGATAATTCATCACACTTACCTTCCAATCTCACACTTTTTCTTTCTCACTCAGCCCTGAATCCTCTCATCTACGTGTCCTTTCTGGGTCATAATGACACACTCGCACACGCTGCTGTTCAAGTTCGCATACAGGGAACACCAGTTGAATTAATTATTATGTAAAACCTGTTCCACTTTTGACCCTTAAAGGAATAGTTTGATGTTTGGGGAAATACCCACCTTCTCATTCTTGCTTGGATTTAGCTTGGAAAAGTGATACTACTTTTGTCTGATTTAAATATGAAGCTATAACCGGGAAACGCTTAGCTTAGCATGGTGACTGGAAACAGCTAGTTTGTATCAAAAATCCACTTGCACTGCATTTGGGTAGATTCTGTTGGGTGGGTGCAATGACTGCTTGGAGTGGCTTTGCCCTCATAAAAAAAAACACATCATGTTGGACAGAGCCAGTCGGGAGACTCTTAACAGGCCACTACAACCTGAAAGGCGGAGATCACGTGACTGATGAAGACAGCCAAAGGTAGGCTTGTTTTTTATTGCCTTGCTTGCTGGTCATCTGGCAGTTTAATTAGTGAGAAAGACGTGAAGAAATGTCTCATAAAATTATAGCAAAGGGACAAATGTCACAAAGTTGGACAGTATTTATTTTTTGAGCACCCCCTTGTTGCCATGTTTTGAAGGTAATTAGTGCAAAAAATGTTTAAATGTTAAAAGATTCAGAGGAAAAACTTTGTAGCAAGTCAGCCTTCCTCTAAAGTATATAGCCTCCCTTTCACGAATATTTATGCAACCATAATTTCTACTTAATCACATTTTTAAAGCTTTATCTGTTTCACGGAAATCACAAAAAGCAAAACTTCAACAAACTACTTAAAATGTCTGGCTGAAAACACCAACTATACACCTTTATTTCCATACATATTGTCTACACCTTGTATTTCTGGGATGTTTGCGTGTTTAAAACTTTGTAACCTTGAAAGTGCAGTTTTTTTTGTTTTTTTGTTTTTTTGGAGGGGCCATTTATTTGTTTGTTAGGCAAGGTTTTCCCCCCCAATCCCTAGTGTTGACAAGTGTGTTGCACACCCTTTCACCTGCATGTGATCTTGATGGAAATCTCTGGTCTTCTGTTCTCACACACACACGCACACACACACACACACACACAGAGCCCTAGCTATTTGCACTTCCTGACTTTGAAAGCTGTCAGCAGAGCAACATCGGGCTGTTTCAGTACTCTGGACAGTTCCTCCACAGAGACCTACAGAGTGTTCAAACCGGAGGCTCTCACCTCTCCTCCAGTCTGACTGGGGACACCAATACTGAGTCCAGCACTGAGATTTGCCACTTCCAGACTGTGATATATATATATGCATGTGTGTGTGTGCGTGTGTGCACGCAGATGAGTCCACTGAGTCACCCAGCCCTTCCCCCACATACGCATATCATCCACCCAGAGCCATTCTATCTGTATGGAAATTTGGGCTCCACAGCTGGAATCCCACAAAGCACTGTCATCTACTAATAGTTATTATCTCTTTGGCCTGCTCCCTCACAAAAACCCTGCAATACAAACACATCACATCTTTATGGTAATGCCCTACAATACAGCCCCGAGCTATGGTGCATAGACCTTTGTTATCATTACGATAATTCCCATTCTCACTTGACTCCTCATTACACCATTGAAACTGCTCTGGGTTGGATATAGACAAATTCCTGCATCTTTCTTTATTGCACTCTAGAATACAGTGTTGATACACAAAAACTTAAAGTCTCCAAATACTCTGTAAACATAGAAGGGTGTTGGTGTAATGACAATTAAGTCAAATTAGCAGTAGAGAGGGCCCGTGTGCTGCTGTAGATGGCGCTAAATAAGCCAATAGCATCAAATATTGACTTACATGTAATTGTGTCATGACAAGAGGATTTTATCACGTTATTGTTACAAAACTCTGTTGTCCTAATTGTAAGCAAATTGTAATTAAACACTAACAAAATTGAGGTGACAGTGGATCCTAACCTGAGAATACTGTGTCAAGAATGAACTTAGCAAAATGTATTTATTGACGTGTGAAGCGTTTCCACTGATCTAACATAGTGTGAAACAGTGTTCATTGCTTTTAACACAGATTTGACTGTTTCATATAAATATTATGCTTGTTATGTTGATTTCAGCCATACGGTACTGGCTTTTAGGATAAATGTGACTTGATATATCAAATCTCAAAATCAAAAGTTCAATATTTTTAAACAATTTCATGCTTTTTTGTTTTTGGCTCAACTCAGAGAGGCTAACAAAAAGCTTCTTCAGGCCATCGGGTTACTTGTGTATATCCTCGACCTTGGAGCACATCTTCAGTTCTTTGCATTGTCCTGCACATGAATATTTTATTTTTTTATGAACATATTTCTTTTTTACTGTGAGTTTTTATCCTTATTTTTTTCCTTTTTTCCTTTAGCAGAACGTAAGCATCATGCCATGTTTACTGACAACTAAGCCTTTGACAAAAAATTGGAAAATTTCATCATCCTCATCTCATTCTCTGATGGATATAGGTCCATAGTGAGGAAAAGTGCCAGAGGTTTTCTTTCCACATTCAAATCAACAGGAGAGCGGGTGATTCACTTTACATTTATGCCATGATGAGCTTAGGGTCAGCTCTATATAAGAAGCAAAGCACAGTGAGGCATGGACCTTGCCGTGACTGTTCGTGTCCTTGCGCCTCGCCATGAATGCCCACACAAGGCCTCCGGATTGCACAAAAAAGTAATTGCGGAGTGATTGGCACAGCTTGTCCCGTGCAGCCTGTGTCCCACACTTGAAGGCTCTCCTCAGAGCACCCTCATTGTCACACAGCCTTTTAGCACCTTTGTTCCTCTCTTCCCCTAGGACCTCACAGCTAACCATTGGCAGATGAGTCCCTGTCTGTGACAAAAGGGTCCCTGCGCTCAGCCTCATTTGATGCAGTGATGAACTCCCCCCTCCCCACTCACTCACTCACTCACTCACTCTCACTCACACACACACTCACACACACATATATTGCACACCACCTCCTGCGAGAAGAAATGTTCCGTTTAGCGGTGGAGGATGTGGGGGTCAGGACCCAGGGGTGGGCTTTTAGGAGACAAATAAACATCAGAGCAGGAGAGGAGTGATGTCTTGTTTACACATTAGCGACCATTTAGCAAGTCTCACTGTTTTCACTGCGTCTCTCCGGTGGCCTCCCAAACAGCTGATCTCTTTCTTTTGTTGTCTTTCCAGCTCAGGATCAACACTGTGGCCCATCGGTGAATGATTTAAACAATCTGAGCTCATCGTGATTAGGATCTAAGTCAGGAAATAAGTCATGTATCATATCCAGCTTCTAATAAATGACTGTGACTCATCCACTTATGGAGAGCGTATCAGAAAAAAAAAATCCAGTATAATTAGCCAGCCACTTCTTTTCTTTCTCTTGTCATCAAACAGCCCGTCCACATTTTTCTCTGCTCTCACTCCACTACTGTTCATTTTCCTGATATTCAGGCAAACACACACACAGACACGCACACACACCCCCACACACAAGCTGCATCTTTCTAATACCATCTAATGAGGTGATGACCAACCACTTGTTATAATTGCTTCAGTCTCCTTTTAATTTTCAAGCTTATTAATCATATGTAGAGTTATTTAAGAATGCATAAATTAATCTTAGATTAAAAAGCCTATCAAAGCCTCAAAACAATTAAAGAGTAAGGTAAGATTTCCCCTGGGCTGGCACTTTTATTTTAATAGAGTGTTCAGGTGATTATCATACTTTGATGCAGCACTGTGATTAATGCAGACACACTTTTAAATGAGCTGTTCTCTCTCTTGCACAAAAAAGGTAGAATAAGCATGAGCCTGATAATGACCTTACTGACTTTCTGGGTACTTTTCTCATTTCCTGGCTTAGGTTTGGTTGAAATGCACTCATGTTGCTTTATTGGCACAGTGAATGAGACATTTGATTTGAAAATCTGGATTTCATGTAACTCTGTTGGATTTATTTGCAGTTTAACAGACATGTTAGGACCTTTAATTCCAGTTGAAGTGTCAGTAAAGCTTTGAAATGTATCCTGTAGCAACAATGACTTTTAATTAAGACGTTCACGTTAGCGACAATCTTTGGCTTTACAGGCCATGCACCCGTTCAGTGATCGATAGATAAGCAGATGGAGGTGATAGATACTGGATTTGAATATTGTGGTGACGCCTCAAGTTGGACCACCGTCTGTTCACTTCTGTGGACTTTTTCAAGCAAAATGACATTTTGACATTTGATCTCAATTGATCTATTTTATGTTTTTTTCCGTCATATAAATGATCGATTGTGAAATGATTTATCATCGCTGGACAGAATCCAGCTGAGTGAGAGAATGACCATTTTAAACATGGAGCCTGTTTATGCAAATATTTCGTTTTTTTAATAAGATGTGACAAAACACATTCATATTGTTTTTTTTAATTTGCATGTATGATTATTACTATTTAAACACAACAGATGCATTATTCTAATTATTCTAATTATTATTAGAAAATGACTCTCCAACTACAGCCTCTATGTTTGCACACGTTTTACACTCTTAGTGAATAATTATGGACAAATTGTCATTATTGCTTAAGCTGTCTGACTGAAGGACCAACAGCATCGTGTCCTGTTACATTCATCAATATTACATCAGCACTTGGCGCCAGATGAAAATGATTAACCCGGAGCTTTATAGAGTTAAAAAAAAAAAAAGTTAAACGCTCTCCGTCGCGTATGGCGCAAAAGGCTGTGCGCATTGTTCCTCTGTCTGGTCTTTTTTTTCTTTCAGTTTGAGGGTGAGGAGAGAGAAGGGAGAAAAAAAAACTGAGATCACGGAGTGACCTTTCGAGCAGCTGGTTATTGTCAAAACGCGTGTAGGCGATGTGTAGCTTGTAAACGATGAATCCGTGGGAACGCAGCACGTGTTGAAGGCCTGCACGCCGCATTCATCAGCGGGCCCTGACTCCGTGCACACAACAATGTGTCGGTGGGTCCCTGCTGTGTGTGTGTGTTTTTTTCAAATCCCACTGCAGCCTCCTCCATGCATAATACCAATAACATGTTTTAAGTGCAAAATAATTAATTGTCCACACAAAAGGCTACAGAGTAATGAAAGATTCACCAGAAAGACTAATCTGGGATTTATTTAGGCTTCATTAAACAGCAACTTTTTTTATTTCATAATTTCTTTTTTTTTCATGCATATGTGTGGACCTGCAGGCTGCTCTAAGACCAAAACACTCAAACCATCTTCATTGGTCATGAATCCATAGTTAATGCAGACGACTGCCTGTGTGAGTGGGAGTGCCTTTGCCATAAGTTTTGCCGTCACTTGATTGCTGTCGATGTGTCGTAGAGGGGGGCTGTACTACAGTCTGCCTGCCATGTGGACACTGCTGCTGCTGCTGCTAAAGCAACACAAACCATCCACACACACACACACACACACACACACACACACACACACACACACACACACACCGACACCGGAGAACAGAGAGAGTAAGAGAGAGAGAGAGGGAGAGAGGAGCGCAGTGAGCAGTAAGGAGGCGGTGCTGTACGGACAACTGCGTCCCACTCCTACCGCAAACATCTTTACATCCTCCAGCACAGACTAGACTTCTCATCGACACCGACTTCTACTTGATCACAGCTTTCTCATTTACGACGGAGGGGAGCTACGCTTACATTAAAAGGTGAGTTTTTTTTGTTGGATTTCGGCATTGTTGTGACACAGTTTGTGTCATGACCTCAATACATTACATGTTCTTTTTTACGCATGGTGTGTTGAAATTACAACGTGAACATGTTGGGGAATTTAAAGCTGCGTGTTGACAGTAAAGAAAATGTTGAGGTTGTAGAGAAATCAAATAATTTGAAGTGGAAGTTTTAAGTGCAAGGAGTATGTAATTTGCACATAATGTCACACCATATTTCTGATTAAGGGACTGCTTTTATTTTGAAGGATTGCCCTTCGCGTTCATGCAACTTTATTAAAATAGAGGCCTGTGTGTGTGCGTGTGTGTGTGTATATATGTGTGTGTCCTTTCTGTTTCTATACTTAGCAGGTTGAACTACCTACTTTCAAATAATGACCTTAAAGGCTTGTCATAAAGCTCCACTTTCTTTGACAAAAACTCGCATATTAATGTCAAACGTCGTCTCTGCAGCTTTCCAGGCCTCCAAGGATGGATTCCATACCTGCGGGGCGAGACTCCAGCTCCTCGCCAAGCTCCAAACAAGAACTTTCCTACCCGAGCTCTAAAAACCTAAAGCCCAACCAGGTCGGGGAGACAGTGCTGTACGGAATACCCATCGTGTCTTTGGTAATAGATGGCCAGGAGAGACTTTGTCTTGCACAGATATCTAACACCCTGTTGAAGAATTACAGCTATAACGAGATACACAACCGGCGTGTGGCGCTGGGGATCACCTGCGTCCAGTGCACTCCTGTCCAGCTGGAGATCCTGCGGAGAGCCGGGGCGATGCCAATCTCCTCCAGGCGCTGCGGGATGATCACTAAACGCGAGGCCGAGAGACTTTGTAAGTCGTTCCTAGGAGCTCATTCGCCTCCTAAACTTCCCGAAAATTTTGCTTTTGATGTGTCCCACGAATGCGCCTGGGGGAGTCGAGGTAACTTCATCCCGGCCAGATACAACAGCTCCAGAGCCAAATGCATCAAGTGCTCCTATTGCAACATGTATTTTTCTCCAAATAAATTCATATTTCATTCTCATCGCACGCCAGAGTCCAAGTACACGCAGCCAGACGCGGCAAATTTTAATTCTTGGAGGCGGCATCTCAAATTATCAGATAAAGGCGGCCAGACAGATATATTACACGCATGGGAAGATGTGAAGGCCATGTTCAATGGTGGCAGTCGCAAGAGGACGCTGCCATGCAGTGGATCAGGATCCGGCTCTGCTTTAAAACCACAAGGACCCAACCGAGCCAGAGCCTCGCCCGAGATACCTGCAAAAATCATCAGCTGCGAAGACAACCGGGGCGGCATGGCGAGCACACGCAGCTACCCGGTCATCCCCGTGCCCAGTAAAGGTTTTGGGATGCTGCAAAAGATTCCGCCGCCGCTCTTCCCCCATCCGTACGGGTTCCCAGCTTTCGGCCTGTGCCAGAAGAAAGATGACAGTCTGATGGGAGAGCAAAGCAAAGCGGGCCTGCCGGGCGTCCTGTGGCCTGGTACCAAGGACAGCGCCTATCACTCCTTCCCCATGTTCTGGCCCGCGGCGGGCGCGCTGCCCATGCCTCCGTACCCCCAGACTCAGCACAAACCCCCAACAGAGCTGCTGTGCCCCCCAAGACAGACTGACATGGACGTATCCGAGCACAGCGACCGGAGTACCAACACCTCCAAAGACAGCATGGTCGAAAACGACCGCTGCTCCAGCACTCAGTCTACGCGTAATGAAGACGACAAGTCAGGGGACGAGGCGAGGCCGCTGGACGGGATGACCCTTGCTCCCCGGAAAATCAGCTACGTCTCCGCGTTCAGACCCGTTATTAAAGACGCTGACTGTATCGCTAAGCTGTACGGCAACAGGGGCGCATACAACGGGTGTCGCACCGGCTACTTATCACCCGATTTTTTAAGTGAGAGCTCAAGCTACCGGTCCATGTCCCCCTGCGTGGACAGTGAGGGCGAGCCTGACGTGGACGTGGAGACGAATAAAACACCAGAGGAAGAAGAGGAGGACTCCCGGCCTCTGTCCTCGGTGTGTCCTCGGACTCCTCCCGGCTTGGCTCACAGTGTTTCTCCAAACGATTCTCCAGACTCCAAAGCCATGCAGGAGAGCAGCCTGGTTGATTCCCAGAAAATGAGCCTACACGTGGCCCAGTCATCCGAAAGAGAACTGCAGAACAAGCAGTTATCAGAGACCCACATAGCTGCGTCTTTCACTGAAGTGAGTGACTTCTAACTGAGAAACACTGGCGATAATTCAAGCTGTAATATTTCTATGAAGTGTTCTGCAAATGAGGGGTTCTTTCCTTGGCTGTGTGTGTTTATTTAAAACAGATAATTCTCTGTGTTCTTGTGGGGGAAATTTGTCCAACAAACAGCATGTCAACAACAACATTTAGGGGGGGAAATACAAATAAAAAATATCTACACTTCAACTTAGAGTATATTTTCAATTATTAATTTTGTTTGAATTTATTAGAATATTTTTACAAAAACCTTTTGTAATTTTAAAAGCTCAAAGAAGTGGTGATTGTGTCTTCTGTAGGTGTACACACCGGAGAGGGGTGAGCTGCAACAAAGGAGCAGTCCGTATCAGTTCAGACCAGCGAATTACCAGACTGGAGTACTTACAACAAATGGTTAGACCTTTTTCATCTGTGCTTTTCTTAAAATATTTAGCTGTAACAAAACAAAAAAATCGATAACAGGACATAAATTATATCAATTAATTTTCTTTTAAGATGAGAATTCAAGTAAAGAGGAGCCGTCTTCAACAGTGGAGGAGATCGAAACCAAATCCTTTAATGAACAAAGCAGCGAGGAGATCCAGAGAGAGCCGGATGGAGGTAAGATGCACCGAGGTCAGCGAAGAGGAATCTTTTAGTTTAACAAGAGACACGGGTCCGCTCCTTTTTATTTTCATTCATTTCTTTTTATATATATTTATATAGAGAGATATATAGATAGAGGATTATAATTTATTTTCTGTGTATTTAGGCGAGGACGCGCCAGCCAAAGCTCTGCCAGCACAAAGAGCCATAGAAAGTCTGGCAAAAGGTAAGACGGTGTCTTACTGTTAGATCAAATGATTGACATATAACACGGCTCTTATTATTATTATTATTATTATTATTATTATTATTATTATTATTATTATTATTCGATTGGATTAGGTAATATAATAATTAATATTCATATTTATTTCGTATGAAATGAAATAAAATTAGGTAATGCTTTTATTCATTATTATTTATTATTTTTCCATTTTTGTCTTGAGGGAGATTTATTCAAAGTTTGTCCAAAAAAATCATAAGAGAGGTTTTGTTTTTGTTTTTTCTTTGACCGCAGGCCCAGTAAGACCTGCTCTAAATTGTCATTGTAAATGATGATGATGATGATGATGATGATGATGATGATGATGATGATGTCCCCATCACTGTCATTAAAAACTGTCCCATGGAAGGAAGCTGATACAAAAGCCTGTACCTGTCCTCCTCCTCAAACAGCCTCTATTTCTGTCTGCCTTTTTAGAGGAACTACAGAAGCAGCTGTTAGAGCAAGTTGAGCTGAGGAAAAAGCTGGAACGTGAATTTCAAAACTTGAAAGGTAAGCTAAGTTCTGCAACAGTGCTTTCCACCACTGTTTTTGGCTTGTATTGCTGATTTCACAGACACAGAGATTCTGGTGCATGTTAAGTGTTCCTCTTCTGTCATTGTTTGTGAGACTAGGCCAAAAACATGACCCCCATGAGCCATGCCATGACCAAATCCACCTCTACAGTGGCATGCATGTCCTCTCTCTCTCTCTGTGGAGCAAAAAATCTGTTAAAGGGCCTCAATTCTTCCAAAAAATGCTAAGTGGTTTAAGGACACGCTCCCTTGGGAAGCGGCGTTTTCAAAACCGCTTTTAACACTGATGTGAGAGGATTATGGTTTTAACCTTTTGTCCATGCATCCTTAGAAAATAGTTCTCTGAAGGGGAGAATGTGGAAGTGAAGATATTTTAGGGCTCAATTTAATTTACAGTACTGATAAAGTGAGCACAAATAATACATTTCAAATGTAAATGGGCGTTCAGAAATGTCAAAAAGGTTTAAAGTGTTTAACAGTCTTACATAATAGCCGATTTCACTCAATTGAGATATCACATCAGAGTCAATACTAAGATGTTTTAAATGGCAAGACAGTGAAAAATGTTACAGAACATGTCCAACTGCAGTGCGTGCATTGAGGCGGATATAGACAGTCATCACTGCTGCTGTAAAGATCAGATTTCTCTATATTAAACTGTATCCAGAAGAAGTAACATAGCTCAGGTGAATGTGCAGGACAAACATCAAACCCATTCTGACTGCTGCTGTATTTTTATCTGACAATAACACCTGAAGTCCTTCCACCTTTTCTCCAACAGCTCACCCACTCATCTCTTTCCACGGTGTGTTTTGTTAGAAAGCTATTTGAAAATCTCAGGTTCTAATGGAGAATTGACACGCTGCACAGGAATATTCAAGAGTAGTACGCGCTGGGGGGTGGAAAGGCAGCAGTTCATCACAAAGATGTCTAGTTTTTAAATTGTCATTGAACTGTGCAAAACCCCAGAAATCTTTATCAAAATTCAAAATAGTTACATCACTCGACCAGCACATATGGTCCAGATCAGTCTTTATTAGTTTTGGATGTAAATAGACTTCATGCCACTACAGTAATGTGGGTGGATAACACACTCTGATTAAACATTTTTTCCATCTATTTATTTTTTTAAAACTCTATTTTTTTCCCTTCATCCTCACACAATGTCACATAGTAAGAAAGACATCCTTGAACTACTGTAACATTGGTGTAAAGCGTGCACATTGTTGGGTTCACTCCACATTAGCAGAACATTTTTTTCAACTGCTCATACTTTTGGATTATTTTGGGTTCCTGGATATTATTGTCCCAGTGTTCCCCAGCGGCGCGTCTTACTTAAGCTGTCTGGTGAACTTCATTTGAAATCACAAATACATTTTGTTCTCTTCATGGATTCATTGGTAGTATTTGGATCCAGTTGTGCTGAGTTTGAGGAACACAAAGTGTGATGCAGTGACAAGACGGCTGACCTGGTTTATCTGGAATATTAAACAATGGTGCAAACGCCTTTGTTCTACATTTATCCCATATTTTTTATTTGATACTGATGACACTGTTAAGCGCCAGTAAAGTGGGTTGTTATAGGATCAAGTCTAAAATACAATTAGATCAACAAAAATGTGTAAACAGGTCCTGACAAAGACATTATGTACATATTATATACAAATTATGTATATATATCTAGGATTATTGTGTGTATTTTGGTTTAAATGAAAAGGTTTCAGAGTACTTTTACAAACATTTTTTTAATTTACATAATTTAAACTTTCATGGCTCCATCCATCAATATTTTCTGAGAACCAATGAGATGTAAAAGTAGACAATTCATACTGAATTATTATTATTTTTCGTTTATATAGATATACATTTTTTATAATGTGCATTATAAAATGTGAATTGAAGTATTTCTTCAACGTAGTCATGTGATAGTGTTTGCTGCAATTAGGAACCTTGGAGTTGGCACATGACCTCGTTTGTAGCGCCCTCTATAGGTCGATTGATCTTCGGACCGGTTTAATCGTTTTAAGTGCTATTAATCTCCAAAAAGCGAGAATTTATAGAGTTTATCTAAACCTTTCTTTTTATTTTGTATGTCCACATGAATATTTAAGACAAATACCAGAACAATAAACTTAAATATCACAAAGCATTTTCTGTATTTTAGTCATAGGATGAAATGAACGTTTATTTAAATGTGAAATTAAGTTGTTATTGAAACTGGTTGGCTCACCACCTGCCGCATGACTGACTTTGCTGTTTGTTCCTCAGATAATTTTCAGGATCAGATGAAAAGGGAGCTGTCCTACCGGGAGGAGATGGTTCAGCAGCTCCACATCGTCAGAGGTGAGACAAATAAAAGCAGAGGGAGCGCGGATACAGCAGCGCGGCGACATGCCTCCACTTTCCACCGTGGATTTACGCACTTACTGTCGTGTATTTGGAGACGTGATTGATGACGCTTAAAATAGTTTGTGTGTGCAGGATGTGGAGGATTTTATCCGGGCTGCCTGTGTGCTATCATTTATCATTTTTACTGTTTTGATAAGCAGAGTATCCTGTTAAATTAACGTGAACCACTATGTGAGAAAGACTTCAAATTGAACCTGATTTTTCTTGTGATCAATTTATTAATTTGCACTTATTAATAAAAAAAAAAAACAGACATAGGCCCATAACTTGGTGGAAATTACACATGAACACAACATTTATTTCCTACTCAACAGAAGTTAAACACTAATTGTTGATTATATTATATATATTATATTCCTGCACATATAGACTGGCAGTCATAGATCTACATCATATTATCCAACGTCATCTAGACATTTCTTTAGCATGGCCTTGTCTCTCTCATTGTGCACCTGTGTTTATTTGCATTGCGTTGCACTGTACATACTATTTTGCATTTTGCACTCCTGTGCATGTACACTATTGATTGTTTGATCTCCTTCTTCATAGAAGCTCACGACGCATTACACCATTTTTCGTGTAAGATGTTGACTCCTCGCCACTGTACCGGATCGTGCTCCTTCAAATCTCCTCTGCTGCCCCCCTGAACCAGATTACTCCATGACAGAGAAACACTTCTACAGCTTCTGTCAAAAACCATCGAGAAACCTCCAGGGACATTGTTGAGATAAATCAAGATGAAAGAAGACTAGCTTGTAATTACTTGTAATATTTTAAAAGTGTGTATCCCCACCCTCAGCATTTATGTAACCATCTTGCATACGGTGAAATTTTGTTTTACTGAAATGATACCATTGATGATATTTATTATTTGTGGCAACGTGCAATGACAATGTATGTATCTTGTAATAGTTCTAGGTTGTTATTTATTTATTCATTAATTTATTTTTTTGTTGTTGTTGTCAATACTAGCAGCTTTGACTAGCCAATTCATCGCTCCTTTTCCTCTCAGTATTGTGAATTAGCCTACTACTTTTGCTGTGTTCGTCCTTGCAGGCCAGCTTACTTTGGATGTTATGCACTTTAAAAACGAGTAATGGGAATTACTATAAACAGCTTGTGCATTGAAATAGGCCTACAATATAATTATTTGTAGTGGTCAAACCATGCCTATTTGTTCTTTTTTTTGAAGATTGGAAAAAATAAAACACAGAAGTTAGTAGGCTAAATTAGAACACCCCCGCGACCTTGTAAGTAGCGACATATTCTATTAAGAGTAGCCTATTTGTTCATGTAATATTTGTTTTCATCGCTAATGAATAAATCATTTTATTAAAAATAAAGTGGATTCTTGCCCTCAGTGTTGTCAGCATGCATAAATCGCTTCTTATTATCCTAAATTCAAGGACATCTTAATTTTATCCATTGATCTGAGAAACAAAGCACTTGTTTTGCTTGCAAACTTTATTCATTGGTGTGTTTGATTACTGAGTGTATATATTTGTTGGACTGGCACCAACAAGAAGATATCTACGAGTAAACACACGTTCATTTAAGTTTCCTATTCCGCCCTATTAAAAATGCAACTCGTTATTTTCTCTGTTAGCTATTTGTTTGATGAATCGAGTCATTGTTTAGACTATAGAATATCAGAAGTGGTGGGAAATAAAGAGCCCAAGGTTTATTTCTTCAAATTGCATTTACACAATTGGCCTAAATTGAATCATTTACGATATAAATCGGAGGAAAAACAGCAAATGATCTAATTTTTAAAGAACATGAACATGTTTGCTACTTGTGCTGGGTAAACGATGATTATATCAAAATAGTTGCCCCTTATTTTTTATTTTCAATTAAATAATCACTGTATAATAACAGCTAAAACTAAAACAAAAAACAAACAAACAAAAAAAACAACAACTCAGGTCATAATTTACAGTCACTGCACATTTCTCCTTTCTTACTTTGCACCAAATCAACACTGCCAATTTGCTGTATATACTTTTGTACAATATATTTTTATTTACAACTGCTAATTTAAAATTTATCTATCTATCTATCTATCTATCTATCTATCTATCTATCTATCTATCTATCTATCTATCTATCTATCTATCTATCTATCTATCTATCTATCTATCTATCTATTGCTTTTTGTCATTGGACGTCCCGTTTTGCTCGTGTGCGTCGGTCCGAGATGAATCTAAAAAAGAAACAGCTCCAATGAAACTGTGCTATGGACCGACGACGAGAAAACACTTAAAAGAAGAGATGTGCGGTTTACATACCACTGTCCACACCATTGTAAGAGAGCAGAGACCTACCTGCACCATCTCTCTTTGACCTCACTGGGGGCCCAGTTTCCATCTTCTTTGAATTGGGATTTCATCACAGTCAGAACAGCTATTCAAGATTTCCTGAACAATCTGTGAAAACAGCACTTGACCTCTTTACATCACCTTTAAAACTTTATATATTTTGGATGTGCAGTTTTATTGGCACTATTCAAAGCTGCAATTCCTTTTAAAGCATTCAGACCAAACACTGCTTCTATAAAAAGGTCCCGTTTGGGGGACGGGGGCTCCAGGTACAAATGGCTGATGAAGATCGTTATAAGCGACGGATCCATAGAGTTTGTAGGCGTATGAGGATGCCAAAACACAGGCAGGCGCTTACAAGACGACATGTTCTCAAATGTTTTCCAACACGCAATTATTTTATCCTCCTCTTCAGAAATCACCAGGTAAATTGGATAATTATGCTGTTAGAAAGAAATCTACCAGGGACGTGGAACATTACATTGCATTTTTGGCAAACAACTCTTGTAATAATGCCAGAACGCTCTCTCATCAGCACACATTTCAGCTCGGAGGCAAACATTAGAAATATCTGCAGTTTCTATTCTGCATTTGAAAACAAAACCATCACCATGTACTACCTAGCACTCGGGTTTGGGTTGGTTTCCAGTTTGCTGGTTGGTTCGATGCTTGAACCGTTTAGATTTTATGAAAACTGACTGATCTGGCATTTATCATCAGGAGCTGTTCTGGCAAATTAAACAGAGACAAGAAGCAGCTCTCAGTGATGTCAACCCCTTAGTGGGCGGTTGCTCCAGTATTCCCAGCTCTGAGTCATGTCACGCCACAGCTAAGCAGAAGGTGTTATGTACAATAAGTTAGTCAAAATCTTTTCAATGTCTCTCTCTCCCTCCATATTTTTGATCCTCTCCTGTTTGCCCTGTCAGATTTACTGCATGACATTGTCAATACGGATCTAACAGTTCCTGCAACTCCACTCTCTCATCCATGGCTCCCATTATCTCATTATGTTTCTAAGTCACCTCCAACTTGTGCTAAAATTCTGTAGTATCACCGGTCCGATCCAGCCTTTGGTCAAATATCAAACTGGTTTGAAAATGTTTACACTGGCCCAACCCTACCTGGCACAAGATAAAGCGTGTTGTGCTCACCATCAATAATGAGGTGCTCATACGGCGCCTTCTTTCACAGACTGGACACACCAAGTCGGCTTCTTCTCGTTCATTTGTATATAAAGTGTAGCGTCGAAGCACTGAAGGTGCGAGCATGTCATGCTCTGCATGGGATTGTCAGCCTCATCTTGCCGAGCTTTAACAAAAGCAAAAACACACAAAATAAATGTCACTGCATTAAATGCTTCACAGAAATGATGAATTTATATGATGCATGTTAAATACACTTCATCACTAATTACAATTAGTCAGTTAATTTAGGTAGATCTGCCGGTTAGACTGATTGCAAGAATACTGCAACAACACAGTTTTTTTAAAATACAATCAGTATGTATTTACAGGACACAGGAGAGAGACTCGTAGACTGGTGGTGGCGATCTCGCTCTCTGGATCAGCTGTTAATTTTCCTTGACTGCGAGAAAAAAAAAACACAGATTAAAAACAAGAATTACAACTGTGAAGTGCAAAGTGTCAAAATGCTGATTTGTTTTACAAGACCACAAACAGAACAATACAAAGATATGGAGGAAATGTGAGCGATGCACATTTTTTGCAAAAATTTCGAAGAGAGAATGGAGACTTTTCCAGGAAACTTTAAGAACTTTGCAGAGCTTGGTTCATTTTTAGGTCCAGGTTTAGTTCCTGGGGGCTTCCAAATCGTTCTGTAACTATGTGGTCAAAAAGTTATTATGAAAGAATTAATCAATACATGTGATGTTGTAGTCTTCTCCATTTCCTGCTCTCTTACTGATGTAGTGGCAACACATGTTTTATGTTTTTTTTGTTTTACTAGAAAATTCAGGGCAACTTACTCAGGCTCTTGAGTGGTCGGGGTTCCTAATTCCTTTGGCCCGTGTCTTTGCAACAACACTGCAGACGACTGCTGTCTTACCAAATAAACAGCCATGGAAAAGCTCTGATAGAACAAGATAAGATAATGAGCAAAACAAGTCCCACTAATGCCTCTTCACCTTTTAAAATGGGATGTGATGCTTAATTCATAAAAGCTTTGCCTGGATCTTCTACCCTCCCAATTTCTGAAGTCCATGACACCACGATTGTGTTGGGGACTGTAGTGGACAGTCGGATTAGTGAGGTTATGTTAATGGGACGACTGGGCCTTTTTTGTTCAACTCCATTTTGGTTGGAGGAGATATCCCTGCAGCAGAACATCAAACATCGTGCTTTGATTCTCAGTATCTGGCGTGTGTGATACAGAGAAAATCTGACACATTAACTAAGACAAACTGTCTAGACTCACCGGGAGATTACAGGGTTTGCCGTTGACCTTCACACACAGATTAGGGGGAATGATCCTCCTGGGGACAGCTTGTCTCTGATAAACAAAATCTGGAAATGAAGAACATAAATGACAGAAGTGGGCGGCTCAAGTTGAGGCACCAATGTCAAAAGCAATTGTTTCAGTTAAGTTCACTTCACAAAAAAAAGGTTGGCTTGCTTGCTTATTTTACCATTTCAGTTGGGTCAAGTACAGCCATCTCCATTATGATATAGGAGGCACTTCTTAAAGGTGGCATTCATCCATACAATAGATATTTAAGAAAAACTTCATTTAAAGAATTTAAAGAAATGCCATCAGATTCTTTCTGAAAACATATGGTGACAATGCCATCAATCTTTGTATTAAGGTTTTGCCAATGCTGTGTTCTGTCTGAATAGTCCAACACATATGCCCACATTTTTTATTGTTCATTTTGAAGACTTGTGCATCCAGGAGACAAACATCCTCCTTTGCTGCATCCTTCATTCCACAATTCAGAAACTGTTCTATACATCCCCGTTCCCATCTTTGTCATTTATCCTCACTTATAACTGTAAGGTGATAAATAACTTCAAATTTAGCGTTTCAGTCTCAGAACAGACCGCTAAGGATGGTCCTGCAACATGCAGATTTGTTTGAAGCCAAAAAAAAAAGACTGAATTATGAAGACCTATTCAACATGTGACAGTTATTTCTGGTTCCTTCACAACAAAGAGAAGCTAAACACGGACCACTGCTCTCTGAACACAAAATACTTCCTGATTAAAAGAGCTCTCTGAGAGAAAGTATGTTAGACATACTTAATTGGACTTGAACAGCAAGTCACATTTGGTCCCAGATATGTCCCTAATGAATTGAGGGAGAAGTCAAGTCAGGCTGGTCAAAACAGTTTAACACATGGTGAAGTGAGAGTGGTTTGGTAGTTACAAAACTCTTTCACAGTATTATTTCTCTCTTTGACACATGAAGACTGTGTGCACCGGGGAGTTTTCTCACGTACATGGAGCTGCTGATCTGTTGAACTTGCTGTGGTGTTAATGCAAAGGCATAACATGCTTCCTGGAACCGTTGACTGTTGTCTGAGGCTGCGAGAGAAAAAAAAAAAAGGAACCGAGACGATGGTCAAGGGGAATCCACAGAACTCACCAAGCATCAGTGTTGACTCATATTGAACGCGTAAAGACAAGTCATGGTTCGATATCTGCGGTCACATGCTCCATCAGTATGTGCATTATGACTACACATAGAGCTGTGCGTGAAGTGCTGGACTCACCCAGGCTGGTTGGCTTAATGAGCTCATCCAGCACGTCATAGAATGGCAATCTCTGGAGCTTGACATCGGGGTGTACGGGATGCAGGGAGGAGGGGAGGTGAGGCAGACTAGCTCGTGTTTAGGCCCGAGTAAAGAAACAGGCAGCAGAGGCGACGGGGAACCGTGGCTGTCAATCCCAGCTGTGCGAGCCAGCAGGCAGACTGGAGGCAGAATGAACGCCGGGCAGAGTCAGGTCCACCGGTGAAAACCATTTTGTTGGGAAGCGCCTGCTATATAGCTCTTTGATCTTCATGCACTGCAGGACTGCAACCGGCCTTGAGTAGGTGGAGAGCTTTGGTCAAAAGTTCGTGTTTGCGCCCGTGCTTATTCCGTCCCGCATACCCCAACAACACTTGGAGCTCCGAAACTCGAAGCTCATTACCATTTGCTGGTGAAAAGAGGAAAAAACGATTATTACACCCTGGGAACACATTTCCTATTCTGATGAACAAAAAAGTTTTCTTTTCTCATTTGACTTCAGCCTTCACGCTGTAAAACATCATTATAAAAGCACGTCTGATTCATTTTGTTTAAATGGTCCCGTAACATTTTTATTTCTGAGATATGCTTTGGAGCAGGAACATCTTTTCTTCGGCTTTTGTTCTGGCTAGTATCCTGATAAAACATTAAGAGCTGTATCATACAGTATATTTACCTTTGGCATGTTCAACCTATGTTTACAAATCTTTAATGCATCGCCAGTGCGGCATGCTGCGAGCGAGAATACAGGTGTGTTAGAAATAACAGGATCTAATACACCGCCTTAACACAGTCAGAGAGGGTTTAATTCACATCTGGCTATTTTAATAAGTAGTTTGCTGTTGTTTGTTACTGCATTATACTACAAGATCCTGACTGTTGCGGACAACAAGAAGATATACATAACTGAACAGAATGGTTTTTCTTCACATCTTCACACTGCAGATCTGACACATTTCCATAAAACTGGATCAAAATTTCAAAATCAAATTCATTAGGGTAAACCTGTCTGAGTTTAATGAGCTCTCGTGTTGAGCTGATACCTCAGAAACTTTGAAAACATCCCGATGCAGCTTCAGATCCGTCCTGATACATAAAACGTGTGAGCCACCAGATGTTTTAGTGGCACACTGAGCTACACTATAATCACTGTGTGCTAAACGACAACACTGAGGCAAAGAAACACAGGATATAGAAACATAAAAACCTTTCACAGTGACACGGCGTGCTTTCTTTCAGCTGCAGTAGATGTATCGTGGTTAGCCAGCAGCGCCCTGTGTTTGTTGTTATGTTGGGAGTGATCTGACGTGAAAACACGTGTTTACTTTATCTCCAGTGTTTGAAAAACCAATCGCACGATCGCGAGTTATATCACAGCTAACCGAGTTATATCACCGTCACGTCTGAGCAGAAAAAAAAGCTAATGGAGGCAAACTGCCTCCTTTAGCTTCAGGAGATAGACAGAGCCCGTTTTCTTTTTTGTTCTTTTAAACCCAGACATCCCCAGTCAGCACTGACTGTGCTGATACCGTCAGGTGTGTGACCCCCACACATCAAAGCCACAACAAGCGTGTTACATCCACGTATCTGTGGAGCTGTGGCTTTTCTGCAGGTGAGCCGCAGCTAGGCACAAATAACAAAGCTAATGCTAGCGAGTTAGCCGGCCAGCGGACAGTCAGTCTGCTCCCCAGCTGCTCTAACTTTGTTTTTATATCCACATGCTTTGATGCCAACACTCCCGGGGTTTCTACTGTCAGTAACGACGCGCTAATGACCTGAAATTCAAATCTCGCTGTGTGAACGTCAATTTGTCCGAGCTAACGTAGCGGTCTCGCTTACCTTCAGTTCCGCACTCTCCGCCATCTTGTTACATTAGATGCGCATGCGCAGCAGCCATCCCTCGAGGGACGTTCAAAAACATATAATAATAATAATAATAATAATATTACATTTTATTCATAGGCGCCTTTCTGTCACTCAAGGACACTTACAATAAATAAAGTAGACAGCAAAAACAAAACAAACATAAAAGTATCAAATGACAAGAATACAACATTAAAAACAGGTTCAAATGGAAAAGGCGATTTTAAACAGGAGGGTTTTAAGTGCAGACTTGAATTGTGAGAGTGAGTTGATGTTCCTTATGCAGGGGCGCTCCAGGAATCTGGGCCCCATGCAAAATAATCAAATCGGGCCCCTCCTCTGTGCAGCTGTTGTCACACATCTCTAGGACTTAACCCATCAAAAGCTTTACATAACTCGAATTAATTAAAGGCTTGTAACTGTTTTTGCGTCTTGTAGTTCAATACTAGTACTAGCACAATATTTACTGCACCTATTTGTACATGCATGCAAGTCTGCATACAGTATGCAGTGCAGTTCACTATTAAATGTGAAATTAAAAGCCACTATACATTTTTATTTCACTTTTACTGCCCAAAACACGTAAAAACAAAGAGATAATTCATTTCATTATTATATTTGAAATATATATACTCAATGATGATGGTTTAATAATTTTATACTGGTGTTTACCTATTTTTTGGGGCCTATTTTTGTGGCCCCTGTCAGTCGTGATCCCTTGGAATTGCCTAACTTTTCCCCCTATATGGCGCCCTGTCCTTATGGGGGGGTAAAGAGGTCCAGAGCTGCATGGTGGTGAGACGGGCGGAGTGGACAGTCAGGTGAATGAGAGGAGGAGAGTGTGTATGGTGCTGCAGGCAGATGTTGGGTTTGCAGAGGGAGGGATGGACAGGACACGATGCTGACATGCGGGATCTGTCTCAGCAACGGCGAGCAGGTCAACAGTCAACATGTTCTGTCGCTTCTTCACCGCAGACACTAGGGGGCGCTGTCGCAACACAGAAAACTGCATATGTGTCAAATCAACCTGCTGCTCACAACTGTCTACCACTAATTGCCTTTTTATTGTGGTTAAGGGACTTTTGTTCCACTGTTTGTGAAATACACAAACCCGGATAGAGAGATAG